>NW_027644746.1:469478-479478 GCF_032717465.1 Coenobita brevimanus | reverse complement strand
TCTACATACATGTATCACAAATGTGCACACACCACATACATATATGCATACATACACACACACACATCACGAAGCATACACGTACAGTACATACACACGCATAGACACCAACACATGTACGTCAAACACACTCACATACACACCTACACATGTACGTCACATACACACACGCACACACGTCATTCTGATAAGACTGTTTATACTTACACACCTACAAATGTACGCGAAATATACTCACATGACTACACACACGCACACGTCACACTGATATGATTGTACACACACACACACACACACACACACACACACACACACACACACACACACACACACACACACACACACACACACACACACACACACACAAGTATTCTAAGGTAGAACTTGATGGTGGGGAAAGGAGTGTGTGTGTGTGTGTGTGTGTGTGTGTGTGTGTGTGTGTGTGTGTGTGTGTGTGTGTGTGTGTGTGTAACACACTCTAACCAAGCCACACTCTAACCAAGGCAAGACTATAAATATTGTCCACTATACTCTTTTTACTCTAACTTGGCCTAAAACTCCCCTATTTCCGTCCTGAATGCTGAGTTGTAGCAATAGATGAACACTGGAAGATGATGCTGGTCACGAAGATGTGCTGAGACAAGGTTGTAGAGCCATAGCATTGTACTTTCTGCCACTGAACTACGTGAAATCAGCTGCAAAAGAACGAAAATCTGGGCCAAGTGAAAGTGAAAAGAATATATCTCCCGCAGTTTATATATAATGTTTTTGTATCAACATTTATATCAACAGTTACCTTTTTTTCCTTCATAATATGTAAGAACGACGTCGAACCAAGTTTTTGAAAAGATCCAGGAATGTAAGAGTTCTCTGTGGTAAGAAATTAAGGAGAAATGTGTCGTGGGTGTTGGCGGAGCATTGCGGTGAGATGTGCAGGCACACGCATGACTGTACACACACACACACACACACACACACACACACACACACACACACACACACACACACACACACACACACACACACACACACACACACACACACACAATACTCTCTAATGGAACTTGCTGGTGGGAAAATGTGTGTATGTAACTGGTGGTGTGAGAGGTTGCTATGGTAACACACAGGCACCTCCCACTAGTCAACCAAAGACTTCCTTAGCGATATATTTTTGGACAAGGCTGATTAACATCCTTTTGTACGTTTTTTATGCAGATTATGGTAAAGCTTGAAGTATTTATACAGCACAGTAGGAGAGCAAGGTGTAATAAGCAAAATAAATAGCTAAGGAAGAGGTGCTAGGGAGTTGTAGAATGAGTTTATAGCTGTAATTTTTACCAGAGCGTTCCATTAATACATCCATTATATTCCGGATCAAAGACTTTTATCACTGGAATGAATCTTTGTCTCAAAATACGTTATATGGGACACTATTCACCAGCCTCATGTTATCAATGGTGAAGGATGCTCATGCACAATATAATTATTTAAGACTAACTTAGTGTCACGTGGAAGGCTTATATATTCCCGATTCATAATCTAAACATAGTCTACCCCGTAACCGTTCTCTTATATCCCGTTCTCCCTTATCTCGCTTGTGCACTAGATGGCGTGAAGGTAATGGCCTCGCAGTTTTAACGTTGAGTCGTTACTCCGTAGCTTTTCTCCTCCGTGGAGTCGAGTACTTCATACTGATATTCATGCTTTCGTGAAGCTGTGGTACTTCATTGAGAGTCGAGGTGAAATAAACCTGCATGAAATTAGTTAGTTAACCAGGAGCAATGGGACGTGAATAACCTTGCACGGCGCTAGACCAGAGTCCATACGTGAGGGAGTAAGTTGGAGAAATTAGTGACTGATGTTAGAGGACATCGACAGTGGATCCAGCCGTTGAACTAAAGCTTGATGTATCCAGTGGGAAGGTGGTAGTCGGATATTAACCATTTATGAAGGTATGTTCTATATTTACTACTTGTACAGCTTTATTTTGGACTTAAATTAGATAGTGATAGTTTTAAGAATAGGTGATAGGAGTGATCTGAGTGACACTGGTGGTTGAATATTTGTAAATCTGCATTTAATTCATGTGTACAGCTGAAATGTTTATGTATATATTAATCATTGTTACGACAGCCACATATAGAGGGAGGTGGTTTTTGTTTTGGGGGTTGTTCGTAGGAAAGTGCTGGGCTGTAGCAATAACGACGAGTGGGGTAGGTCATCCAGGGAGTGGGTACGGTTTGGTGGGAACTGACTAGTAGTGATGAGAGGCGCGGTGCAGCATAGCCCCTTCCCTTGTCCCCTGTATTTTTCCATATCGTGGAGCAGTGGCTTTAAACTGCAAGATTAAGGACTGACAACGGGGTTAGTTAGATTTATAGGTATTTTTACATCAAGGTATTGACGAAAATAAAGAAATCGTGAGGGAAATTGGTGTGGTTATATTGAAAAGTGACCTGTGTTCGTCACTTGCTTCACTTTTTCATTTTATTAGTTATGTATTTACCGTCACGTTTTTCGTGGCTAGCCTTTGATAGCTTGTTCAGTTCATGTTGTACTGTTGTTGGTCTGTTTTGACAGTGAACCTTTGTGTGTGTGTGTGTGTGTGTGTGTGTTTTAAGTAATGATCAATTTCTGTTCTACCAGCATTTTTCCACCATATTCTCTCCTACACCCTGACCCTCTGACCCCCATATCCACATTTTGTCCACCATATTGGGTCGGTGGCTGGCACAATGTTGACTCTTCACTACACTTAATTACCGCCTCCATTGTTTTGGTACCTGCAGTATTAGTCTGCAATTTTTTCCAATCCGTCAGCTCTGATTGAATAGGGTTTTGGTCAATTAAATCGTCTGTGGTTTGTTCGTGTCGTTCTGGGAGGGTTACATAAAATTGTCATTAACTCCTTGAGGAAAAATCATGAACATTTATTGGTTTATTAAACAAGCAATGTCTAGCTGACCAGACTCCAATTGGAGCCAAGCAACCGCCCCTGCAGGGTGGTTCGTCTTGACTAAGTCATGACATTAAATTCCTAAAAATTAGCGTATTATTTGTGCAGAACTAAGCTAATTCTTTCTTACGTCGTCCAACAAGTGGTTTCTTCATTCAGTGTATGTTTCGTTCAATGTTTACAAGATTTAATTGCTTATCATTGCTTCGTGTGAGATCGAACAGAAAGTTTTCCTCAGTTTTCATTCATATTCTACTTATCTCGTAATTAAGAGGAATGAGTGTGGCTGAGAGGAATGAGTGGCTGAATGTCTGAAACACATTACACATTACATTGTACCAAAGTGTATTAATAATGCTTTAAACTCCACATGTGCCGTGGCTGCTCAGTCGAGTTGAGAAGACTGGTGAGTGGACGATGATGTCACTGCAAAACCAACGTGACCTGGATGGGTGAGAGGTCTCGGTAAAAGCAGTAGCCGGCACACAGCACTCGCGGACACATCCCCGCCTCATTTCACTCTCTCTCGCCCCTCTCATACCGTCTACTTCAAGAATTCCAGACTATCGATGCAAGTACCATCTCAGCAAGTGGCCTACCGCAGCCGCAGACAGCAGCAGTTTGTGGGAGCAGAGAAGGCTGAGCAAGGCGCCTATAGTGCAGTGAAATTTGACTAACGTGTGGCCATAAAAATCCTTGTGAACCCATTAAGTTGTATGGATATGGAAAAAATGTGGAGAATATAGAAAGTGTGGTGGGATATAAAGTGGAAGATATAAGAAATTGCTAAGGACATAGGAAATAAAGGATAAGTGAACAAAGTTAGTAGAAGAAAGTAGTAAGGTATGGCCAGGAAATATTTTGGAAGAAATTGAGAATAACTATGGATTTAGCTAT
This sequence comes from Coenobita brevimanus, assembly GCF_032717465.1. Classification (NCBI taxonomy): domain Eukaryota; kingdom Metazoa; phylum Arthropoda; class Malacostraca; order Decapoda; family Coenobitidae; genus Coenobita; species Coenobita brevimanus. The sequence goes on along the minus strand of NW_027644746.1, from coordinate 475,625 downwards.
GAAAATAGCTATGTGGAGTAGACTACAAGTTGTCATACACCGTACACTTTACACAGTCATTCTCAGTTAATGTAGTTTTACGTGTGTATTGGGTGTGAATGTATTGTATTAACTTGGTAAATCAATACTGTTCTTTCACTTTCCTTAACCTATGCAGACTTACACAATTGTTGTCACTTATAAAAGGGGGGGCCTGATTTGAGGAATATTGCATGTGTGGCGGGTAGAGTAATTCTTGAGACATGACTTTCCCATGCTTTGAAGTGATATTCTCTTGCAGGGGCACCATAGTCTGCTGCACATCGGCCTGTTATGTGGGTGTATGGTTACCACTCAGCGTTGCATATGGTTTTCTGGGTAACAGGGAACCATTGGGCTTGTTACGTGATGCACTCGCCTGAAGTGGGTAGAATAATAGACAGGAAGGATGAAAGATACAGGAAGAGGAGGACTGAAACGAAGAAGTAGGCAGCACTACAGGAGTGGATGTTGTTGCCACCTCTACCTATCAGCACGTTAGAGTATAATAAAACTTGTGTCACTGTTAAAAAGTATAATTTCATCTCTATAACCTTCTCCCGGAGAGGGTATATAAGCTGTCGGTGCAGTTTGGGGTCCTAAACTTTTGAAATGCCTAAAAACTTAAGAACATGGAGATTAAGTAATGGCGTTAATACTCCTAATTTTCAGAGGAAGGACACTAACCCATTACGGTGTTTCTATAAAGTGAAAAAATTGCCCTGTAGTAAGACGAGGCTTAGTCTAGGCAATGATGTTAACCCCTTCAAAAGCATGACATTTTCTAATTTACATGTCTCAAAATTATCTAACTTCATCTTTGGCTTTTTTTTTCTTTTCAATTTTCTGTTGTAAAAGGCTTGCCGGCTTCTGGCCATTAGTTCCTTCTTCCCAGCCTGAAACAAATAGAGGGGGTTAATGAAGGCTATAACTACGACTATATATAACAACTACAGTCCGAAGAGTCTCTAAAGTCTTTTAGGGACAGCGTGAATAATTCGTCATAAGATTGAAAGGGGTAAGCATTATTGTTTTAATATTACAGGCGCCCTGGGTTTGTTAGGACGCTGATATACAGAGGGAATTTCGTAGCCAAAATATCGAGGAACCAATAGAGAATGATTCCAACAGAGCTTGATGCTTAGAGGAAAACAGGTCACGAATACCGGCGTGGGTGAGATGGGCAGCTGTCAAAAATAGCGACGTGAAAGGGGAGAGCAAGGAGGGGGGGAGGGAGGGGGGGAAATGGAGAGCGATGGAAGCCGAGGGAGAGATGGAGGGAGAGAAATGGAGGGATGGGGAGATGGAGGAAAGGAGGGAGGGGGGTAAAGGACAAGTAGGGACTGAGGAGAGAATATTTTACATAACAATGGGCAATAGCAAGAGATGCCTTATAACTATTAAACTCTGCCACTCGCACAAACGTTAGGTGATACTGGATATTAGTCTTGGACATATTTAGCTATATTATTTCTCCATCCCTAAGCAGCTTTTCTTCTTCAGACAACCTAAGAGCACAATGTAACATCTGGCGTATTTGTGAGGGAAGATGAGAGAGACTGGCTGTTGTGGTCTATACGTAGTCAGGAAAGCAACAACGTAGGACAGATTTAGCAGTTTATTTCATCCTTAAGCCCCGTCCACACGAGCGGGCAATGCCCGCGGGCTCAAGCGAGCAGTTTGCCTGTTGACGGGCTCACCGCTTGTGCCCGCGGGCATTGCTCGATCGTCTGGACGGGCCTTTATGCAAGATTTTTCGTGCTAGTCAACCTCAGGGCACGAGTAACAACTGGCGTGTCTGTGTGAGGGAAGATGAGAGAGTTGACAGTTGTGGTTTACACGCGAAGCCAAGCATGTGATCCTGTCAGCTAGCGTCTGTGATTCTTGTTAACATTTACAGAGTCCTTGTTACGGATCGCCGTCTTGATAACGCGTCCTTTTTTTTAAGTTTCATGCTATCTATAAAAAAAAAAAATAAAAAAAAAAAAAAAAAAAAGACTGTTTTGGAGGACTGTTGCTTAATACAGTTCCATTACTTGCTGTAAATTTGATCCTCCATTTTCTTCCAATACGCAGTACCAGCTGTATATAGAAATTACACCCCTGACTTAAATTGGTGCATACAAACACGTGTGAAAATGTTTTCATGCTTCTACATCCCTTGTCAAATCATATTCTGGTGACGAGACATGCTAGAGTGTGTTAAGGTGCGTGTAATTGCCTGTGCGTCTTGTAGAATCATGTAGCAATAGTGTGTCAATTAGGTGCGTGTGTTTGCCTCTACGTCTTGTAAAATCATATGCTAGTGACGGGACATGCAGGAGTGTGTTACGGTGCGTGTGTTAGCCTTTACGTCTGGTAAAAACATATGCTGGTGACGGGACATGCAAAAGTGTCTCAGCGTGCGTCTACATGTTTCTCTTGTCTCCCTGTCTGCTTCACTGCCTGCCGAGCCTACCTCTTCCAACAACACGGAACACTGGAGGATATTAATATTCCAGTCAACGCAGGTGCATGTGCGTGCTTGCGTGTCATCATCATTATCATCATCGTCCTCTTCGTCGTTGTCTTCCTCCTCCTCCTCCTCCTCCTCCTCCTCCGTGGCTGTGTCTCCCTGCAGGGCAACACTTTACAAAAGGTGGTGTTCGTGCTGGCTGACGATACATCCTGAAACCTTCCTTAAATACCTTGCCTAATGGGTCAAAGTATCCTCGTGTGTTACTAAGGCAAACTAAACGGATAATAATATAGCACTTAAAGCAACAATAAGGTGTGATACGCAAAATAATTGGCTTAAGAAGAAGTGTTGCGGTGTGCCATGCCAACGAGAGGGGCATAAATGGTGTGTCGTGTGGTCGTAAAGCTTAGTTAGTTACCGGGAACATCACCCACACCGTTAACGCCAAGCCTTTCTCCTCCCTGTCAGTGCCGCCGTCACCACCTTTTCCTCCCTCTTCTTGTCTTCATTACCTGTCAGCCTTCGTCCCCAGGTGCTGAGGAGGAGCCTACACGTGGTGGCACTGTGCACTCATAGTTTCCTGCACCTCACCATGAGAAGGGCCTTGGTCTGACTCTTGTGAGAAGCTGTCTACCACACTGGGGTTACGGATATCTACACGTTGCATGTACTGTACTGTACCTGTACGACGGTCCCGTAGGAGCAGTTTCTGATTGTGGTTGACGGGTCTGCTCAGCTAGACTAACCGATGTTAAGCAACAACCTGCTCTGTCTACCCGTCCGTCTGACTGCCTGTCTCACCCTTTGAGTCTCCTGTCCATTGGCAATAGCCACCATGCATTTCAGATAGCAGAACCCTCAGGCACATTAGTCATGCTGACATATCACTCATATCTTCCTCATCTTCTGTTGCCATCATGCACTTCGGTAAACAGACTCTCCATGCACACCCTCCCCACGGCGAGGTGCAGGGAAATATATGGAGGTTTGGCTCGCGGATGCATGTCGCTGCTGCTCCACCCAGGGTGTCCAACGCCACCACGCACAGGCTTCTCATCAGCGCCAGGCAAAACATATAGGAATATATAGTATGCAGGCAAGAAAGCAATCTAGTTGGCTGGCAGGCTGACAGGTAGGCAGGTGGTGTTAAAAATAATATACATTAAAAAAAAAAAAATGACAAAAGAGGCAAGATATACACAGTAAAATCTGAAAAAAAAAAAACGACAAAGAAGGCAAGAAATGTACAATGAAAAAAAAACTGACAGAGGAGGAAATATATATACACTGACGACCACAAATTTCTGGCCAGGGATGCCCCCTTCCTACTGCTGTATACCCAGGTAAGAGGGTAGAGGGGGACGAAACGACCTCCACCCCAACCCCCCCATACCCCTACCCACCCATCCCCCACCCGTCATTCTTAACTCGCAGTTACATCTGAAGCTGATTTCCTGCTTAACATTCTTGGTGCCACTGCTGATACAAACATAAAACACTGGGACGTGTTACAAGTATATAATATAACCATCAACACGCCGCAGCAAGAACACAATGCTTTATGATGGTGACGGTAAAACAAACATGTTAACAACTCAGGCCTCGTGTGTTTGGTGCACCGCTTAGCGCGCGCGCGCGCACACACACACACACACACACACACACGCACACGCACACGCACACGCACACGCACACGCACACGCACACGCACACGCATGCACACACGCACACGCATGCACACATGCACACACACACGCATACACGCGCGCACACACACACACACACACACACACACACACACACACACACACACACACACACACACGCATGTACGCACCCGAGGCACGAGGCCTGGGATGGCCGTGGTTAACGTTTTTGTTTTAGTGTCAACTTTTGAATGCATTAATTTCTTGCTGCAGCGTGTTCATAGTTCTAATATATACTTTTGACCTATCCTAGTGTTTTATGTTTGTGTATTAGTAATGTGACTATCAGTGTAAAGTATGAGGTTAGCTTGAGATGTAACTGCCAGTTAAGAATGACGAGTGGGGGGGTTGGGTGGGATAGGGGTATCGGGGAGGGTGGGGTGCTAGGGTAGAGGCGGGTGGAGCTCGTTCCGTCCCCCCCTCCCGTCGTCTTCCCTGGGTATATAGGGGGAGGAAGGGGGCACCCCTGAGCAGAAAGTAATGATCGTGAGTGTACAATAGAATCAGCAAAACAAGAGGCAGACGAGAGAGGAAAGCCTAACAAAATCAAGAACCTAAGCAGGAAAACTTGGTGTTTGACAAAGTGAGGCTGACGGTGTTGACAATTCTTTATGACTTGTCTTTTACCTGCTCCTTTTTATTTTTCATATCTATTCATTCACTTTCATCTCTCCCTCATTCATTCCTTCATCTCTTATTCTTCTCTCATTAATTCATTCGTTTCCCTTTCTTCGTCAGCCATTTTTCACTTCCATATGTCCTGATGTGACTGGCTTCCTCCCACGTGCAGTGAGAAATCTTAGTAGTACTGGTAGCTGATACAGCCTCAAGTTCATCTGAAATGTGAACCCAGTAAACACCTGGCTAAAGTTACCCTTCTGCTACAGTCCACCATTACTCTTTTGGGGAATAGGGTGGCAACTGAGGGACGTTTGTGTGACCAGGCATCAGAGCCACGCGGTCTTATCGAAGCCACGAGGCCAAGACCCTCCTCTCCAGCACCTGTTATTGCTATGACAGGATTTACACAAAGAACAGCAAGCTTACCTGTATTTTTTTATGGAAGGCTGCAGATGAGAGAGAGATTCAGTCCTGTATTCTCGTCGTGTAAGGAGGCTCCCTAACACCTCTTCCTTAGCGATTTATCTTCCAAACCACTCATTAATATCCCCGGGTTTCCTCCTTATGTCTTTTCAATATCGACATAGATTGCATGAATAACACACAAGTATATAGTAACGGAGCAGAATTAGAAATAAATCGGTAAGGAGGAGGTGTTAGTAAGCTTCATAGCCTTACTAGGATACCGCCCTCAGCCTGCAGTCCACCAGGTTCGAGTTTTAGACGAACCTGGGACTTCAAATTGTACTTCTAATCCTCGTCTCCTTCTTGTTCTTTTAAAAAATCTTAATTTACGACAGAAATAAGATCGTAAGTTTTTTCCAGCATCGTCATCCCTGTTTCTACGACCTCCGACTCGCCTCCGTCTCTCTCTCTCATTACTCCACATCTTTCTTTTTTTTTTTTTTTTTTAGGCGAGGAAGATGGAACCAAAGGCCACGAGCCCGCAATAACTGTTCCTTCCAAGAGAAGAACAAAATACAAGAGAGAGCCAAATTCAAGATCCGATCATTTCGAGATGCCTGGACACACTGCGTTTAAAAGACTGGAGATCATAGGAAGCAGGAAATACGGACAGAGGGAGACAGTTCCAGACGTCATACTTCTTGTCCATACTTTGAAATTTACTGCAGAAGTTAAAGATATTTTTTTCCTATGTCTTTACTCTTGAGTTTGTACTTAAGTTGGCGCTTGAGTTGGAATTTAATTTGGCACTTGAGTTGGGACCATGTTTTGCACCTGAGTTGGCACTTAAGTTTGCTCTTGAGTAGGGACTTTTGTACGTAGGTTGGCCCTTGAGTTGGGACTTAGTTTGGTGCTTGAGTTGGGACTTAGTTTGGTGCT
>NW_027644746.1:451978-459478 GCF_032717465.1 Coenobita brevimanus | reverse complement strand
GTGTGTGTGTGTGTGTGTGTGTGTGTGTGTGTGTGTGTGTGTGTGTGTGTGTGTGTTTCTACCATTCTGTTCTGTCTGTCTGTCTGTCTGTCTGCCTTTTTCCCTACCTTCCTGCTGTCTGTCTGCTTCCTTGACTGTTGGTTCCCTCACTCTCTCTCTCTCTCTCTCTCTCTCTCTCTCTCTCTCTCTCTCTCTCTCTCTCTCTCTCTCTCTCTCTCTCTCAAATTTTCCTTTTCTCTCCCTCTGTTTCTCTCTCTACCTCACCCATCCACCCACCAATCACTCTGCCTTTCACTTTCTGCTCACCTGTCTGCCTTTTCCCCTACCTACCTACCTACCTGCCTACCTGCCTGCCTACCTCCCTGCTCTCACTTTCCACCTGCTTACGTACCTGCCTTTTTCTCCGCCTGTCTTCCCTCCTACGTCACTGCCTGCTTCCTCAACTACCTTTCTCTGTACCCAGTTACGTTTTTCCCCGTCCATCCCTACCTCCCTTGTTTGGCCTCCTTAATTGCCCTTCTCTCTCTCTCTCTCTCTCCCTCATTTTTTATTCTGATTTCCTCAATGTCATCCTTGGTCCGCACCACACTCAACACAGTCTGTGACTCTGGCTATGGCACCCGCACTACCCTGTACACCATCACCGCCAATAAGACATATAAGCAGCCTTTAACAATGCGCCAGCGCTAGAACAGAAGCAGAGAACAAAAGGCGAAAAAAAAAAAAAAAAGAATAAGCTGACTATACACAATGAAATGAATATACACAAGTTCCCCTCAATTGTTTACAGTTTTCTATCTTGTAAGCTCCGCCCCCAAGATGGCGCCTTGCTGTCTCCCTCCACCCACAGCACTTGAGCACAACAACGCCACACCCACGCCCACGGTAGCCACTTCAGTTACCACACATCAGAAGGAGGGTGTTGATGTTGGTTATTTAGCTCCGCGGCGCCTCCCTGTCTACTCGTTCTCTCTCTCTCTCTCTCTCTCTCTCTCTCTCCTTGTTACTCTTCTTTCCTCCATTTTCTCTGCTGTTCTTCCCTTCCTTCTCCCTCTCCATTCTATTTTTCTTTCCTTTTCTCGTCGTTCTCCCTACGCATATACATTTTTATCTTTCTTAATCCCACTTCTGCATTCTTTTACTACCCTTCCTCTCTCCATTCGTCTCCTCCTCTCTCTCTCTCTCTCTCTCTCTCTCTCTCTCCAATACTAAACTGACACAAGTAGTTAATAAGCCTACACGAATCACTGCTACCTCTGATACTCTTCTTGATATAATTATAACTAACAGTCCTGAGAAAATAACTCATAGCAATGTTGAGCCACATATCATAGGTGAGCACGACTTTGTAACCACAAATATAAGTCAGCCTAAACGTGCACCTACTATTCAAACTTTCCCTGACCTGAAACCCTATAGCAGTGATGTACTCGTACTATGTTGCCACCTGCTAAATGAAACCAATAAATACTGTTCTGGATACTGACAATGTAAATGAACAGGTTGATATGTTAACCTGATACTATAAATATCTACCATAACATGGATAATAAACACATATCACTTTTAACCCTCTGTGATCTATCAAAAGACTTTTAACCCTCTGTGATCTATCAAAAGCTTTCGATAGTGTCAACCATTTCATTCTGCTCAATAAACTCAGTAAAGCCAGTGTTGATAACTTCTGCTTTGACAGCTGCCTTAATGACAGAACACAATCTACATCCAAAACATCAAATCCTCCAAATCCAATGTCACCTATGGGGTACCCCAAGGCTCAGTTCTTGGTCCTATACTATTCAGTAACTATGTCAACGATCTCTCAGCAAATCTTAACGACTGTGTGTTAGGGCAATATGTTTATGACACTCGGTTGTTTCACAGTGGCAAACTAGATTCTCCCCAGGATATATTGCACAAAGCAGAGCAAACACTGAATATAGCCAGGGAATATTTCATTATAAACGGTCTTCTGCTAAATACCAGTAAAACGCAATGTATCTTTTTAGGTGCAGGCCAATGATCTCACTAATACCACCTAACACTACTGTTGGATTTGGCGACACAGCAGTTCAAGCCAGCACTGATGTACAAAACTTAGGTATATATATGGATTGCTAATGCCACCTAACACTACCAACTAACACTGCTGTTGGATTTGGCGACACAGCAGTTCAAGCCAGCACTGATGTACAAGCCTTAGGTATATATATGGATTGCTAATACCACCTAACACTACCACCTAACACTACAACCTAACACTACCAACTAACACTACTTTTGGATTTGGAGACACAGCAGTTCAAGCCAGCACTGATGTACAAAACTTAGGTATATATGGATTGCTACATGACCTTTGATGTGCGTGTAAATGAACTTAACAAAAAGTACTGGGCATATTAATATATATTAACAGGATAAAAGATGGCTTTGACAAAGACACTCGACACATCATAGTGCAGGCACTGGCCCTAAGTATGTGGCACTGCAGGCACTGGCACTAAGTATACTACGGCAGTGTAATATGTGGCACTGCAGGCACTGGCACTAAGTATACTACGGCAGTGTAATATGTGGCACTGCAGGCACTGGCACTAAGTATACTACGGCAGTGTAATATGTGGCACTGCAGGCACTGGCACTAAGTATACTACGGCAGTGTAATATGTGGCACTGCAGGCACTGGCACTAAGTATACTACGGCAGTGTAATATGTGGCACTGCAGGCACTGGCACTAAGTATACTACGGCAGTGTAATATGTGGCACTGCAGGCACTAGCACTAAGTATACTACGGCAGTGTAATATGTGGCACTGCAGGCACTGGCACTAAGTATACTACGGCAGTGTAATATGTGGCACTGCAGGCACTGGCACTAAGTATACTACGGCAGTGTAATATGTGGCACTGCAGGCACTGGCACTAAGTATACTACGGCAGTGTAATATGTGGCACTGCAGGCACTGGCACTAAGTATACTACGGCAGTGTAATATGTGGCACTGCAGGCACTGGCACTAAGTATACTACGGCAGTGTAATATGTGGCACTGCAGGCACTGGCACTAAGTATACTACGGCAGTGTAATATGTGGCACTGCAGGCACTGGCACTAAGTATACTACGGCAGTGTAATATGTGGCACTGCAGGCACTGGCACTAAGTATACTACGGCAGTGTAATATGTGGCACTGCAGGCACTGGCACTAAGTATACTACGGCAGTGTAATATGTGGCACTGCAGGCACTGGCACTAAGTATACTACGGCAGTGTAATATGTGGCACTGCAGGCACTGGCACTAAGTATACTACGGCAGTGTAATATGTGGCACTGCAGGCACTGGCACTAAGTATACTACGGCAGTGTAATATGTGGCACTGCAGGCACTGGCACTAAGTATCCTAAACTACGGCAGTGTAATATGTGGCACTGCAGGCACTGGCACTAAGTATACTACGGCAGTGTAATATGTGGCACTGCAGGCACTGGCACTAAGTATACTACGGCAGTGTAATATGTGGCACTGCAGGCACTGGCACTAAGTATACTACGGCAGTGTAATATGTGGCACTGCAGGCACTGGCACTAAGTATACTACGGCAGTGTAATATGTGGCACTGCAGGCACTGGCACTAAGTATACTACGGCAGTGTAATATGTGGCACTGCAGGCACTGGCACTAAGTATACTACGGCAGTGTAATATGTGGCACTGCAGGCACTGGCACTAAGTATACTACGGCAGTGTAATATGTGGCACTGCAGGCACTGGCACTAAGTATACTACGGCAGTGTAATATGTGGCACTGCAGGCACTGGCACTAAGTATACTACGGCAGTGTAATATGTGGCACTGCAGGCACTGGCACTAAGTATACTACGGCAGTGTAATATGTGGCACTGCAGGCACTGGCACTAAGTATACTACGGCAGTGTAATATGTGGCACTGCAGGCACTGGCACTAAGTATACTACGGCAGTGTAATATGTGGCACTGCAGGCACTGGCACTAAGTATACTACGGCAGTGTAATATGTGGCACTGCAGGCACTGGCACTAAGTATACTACGGCAGTGTAATATGTGGCACTGCAGGAAATCTCAACTTTCACGTGTACACAAACTACACAATTTTGCTGCTAAAGTTGTCGATGGAAAAGCCAGGAAGTGTGACCATGTACTGTACTGTACCATGTACTGTACTGTACTGTACCATGTACTGTACTGTACCATGTACTGTACTGTACCATGTACTGTACTGTACCATGTATTGTACTGTACTGTACCATGTACTGTACTGTACTGTACCATGTACTGTACTGTACTGTACCATGTACTGTACTGTACCATGTACTGTACTGTACTGTACCATGTACTGTACTGTACTGTACTGTACCATGTACTGTACTGTACTGTACCATGTATTGTACTGTACTTTACCATGTACTGTACTGTACCATGTACTGTACTGTACCATGTCACTGCAATGTTAACACAACTGAAATGACTAAACACACCAAACAAGATAAAGTTGGACACAGCTGGCACAGTCTTCCAATATCCAGCTAATCTCTACCCTGACTGTCTCCTGTCTTTTCCATCGCTGTCACAGTCTTCCAATATCCAGCTAATCTCTACCCTGACTGTCTCCTGTCTTTTCCATCGCTGTCACAGTCTTCCAATATCCAGCTAATCTCTACCCTGACTGTCTCCTGTCTTTTCCATCGCTGTCACAGTCTTCCAATATCCAGCTAATCTCTACCCTGACTGTCTCCTGTCTTTTCCATCGCTGTCACAGTCTTCCAATATCCAGCTAATCTCTACCCTGACTGTCTCCTGTCTTTTCCATCGCTGTCACAGTCTTCCAATATCCAGCTAATCTCTACCCTGACTGTCTCCTGTCTTTTCCATCGCTGTCACAGTCTTCCAATATCCAGCTAATCTCTACCCTGACTGTCTCCTGTCTTTTCCATCGCTGTCACAGTCTTCCAATATCCAGCTAATCTCTACCCTGACTGTCTCCTGTCTTTTCCATCGCTGTCACAGTCTTCCAATATCCAGCTAATCTCTACCCTGACTGTCTCCTGTCTTTTCCATCGCTGTCACAGTCTTCCAATATCCAGCTAATCTCTACCCTGACTGTCTCCTGTCTTTTCCATCGCTGTCACAGTCTTCCAATATCCAGCTAATCTCTACCCTGACTGTCTCCTGTCTTTTCCATCGCTGTCACAGTCTTCCAATATCCAGCTAATCTCTACCCTGACTGTCTCCTGTCTTTTCCATCGCTGTCACAGTCTTCCAATATCCAGCTAATCTCTACCCTGACTGTCTCCTGTCTTTTCCATCGCTGGCACAGTCTTCCAATATCCAGCTAATCTCTACCCTGACTGTCTCCTGTCTTTTCCATCGCTGGCACAGTCTTCCAATATCCAGCTAATCTCTACCCTGACTGTCTCCTGTCTTTTCCATCGCTGTCACAGTCTTCCAATATCCAGCTAATCTCTACCCTGACTGTCTCCTGTCTTTTCCATCGCTGTCACAGTCTTCCAATATCCAGCTAATCTCTACCCTGACTGTCTCCTGTCTTTTCCATCGCTGTCACAGTCTTCCAATATCCAGCTAATCTCTACCCTGACTGTCTCCTGTCTTTTCCATCGCTGTCACAGTCTTCCAATATCCAGCTAATCTCTACCCTGACTGTCTCCTGTCTTTTCCATCGCTGTCACAGTCTTCCAATATCCAGCTAATCTCTACCCTGACTGTCTCCTGTCTTTTCCATCGCTGTCACAGTCTTCCAATATCCAGCTAATCTCTACCCTGACTGTCTCCTGTCTTTTCCATCGCTGTCACAGTCTTCCAATATCCAGCTAATCTCTACCCTGACTGTCTCCTGTCTTTTCCATCGCTGTCACAGTCTTCCAATATCCAGCTAATCTCTACCCTGACTGTCTCCTGTCTTTTCCATCGCTGTCACAGTCTTCCAATATCCAGCTAATCTCTACCCTGACTGTCTCCTGTCTTTTCCATCGCTGTCACAGTCTTCCAATATCCAGCTAATCTCTACCCTGACTGTCTCCTGTCTTTTCCATCGCTGTCACAGTCTTCCAATATCCAGCTAATCTCTACCCTGACTGTCTCCTGTCTTTTCCATCGCTGTCACAGTCTTCCAATATCCAGCTAATCTCTACCCTGACTGTCTCCTGTCTTTTCCATCGCTGTCACAGTCTTCCAATATCCAGCTAATCTCTACCCTGACTGTCTCCTGTCTTTTCCATCGCTGTCACTGTCTCCTGTCTTTTCCATCGCTGTCACTGTCTCCTGTCTTTTCCATCGCTGTCACTGTCTCCTGTCTTTTCCATCGCTGTCACAGTCTTCCAATATCCAGCTAATCTCTGCCCTGACTGTCTCCTGTCTTTTCCATCGCTGTCACTGTCTCCTGTCTTTTCCATCGCTGTCACTGTCTCCTGTCTTTTCCATCGCTGTCACAGTCTTCCAATATCCAGCTAATCTCTACCCTGACTGTCTCCTGTCTTTTCCATCGGTACACAACATGACACAAAGTATTACTAGACACAAAAATAATCTGTTTGTTGCTAAGGTTAATACCGACTCAGGTGCAAGATCCTTAGCAGTAACAGCAACCACCTGCCAGAAAATGTCAAGGAATCACATAGTTTAAACATTTTCAAAAATAGACCTAACAGTCACTTACTAAACACCCTTCAATAATCTTACTGTATAACGCTATACAATAATAAACTAGTAAAATATGAGGCAAAAATGGGATATCATAATTCACAAACATAACACTTTAAAACTTCAAATGTAATGACATTTGATATATTGAGAATTGTACAGTACAATTACAGGTACTGTATACACTTTTGTATTATACTCCCTAACGTATCTACAGCAGTGCTGGGAACGCTTCTAATGAAAAGTAGCGGTGCTCCCATTCCCGTTACTTGCCGAAAAAGTAGTGGCGTTACTGGTTTCGCTACTTGATACGAAATGTAACGGCGCTCCCGCTCCCACTACTTTGGATAAGAAAAAGGTACACGAAGGAATAGTTAACAAAAATCTGTGATATAGCAATACACTATATACTGTTTTGATAATATTAGTCAGTCTGAGTGGTTATGTTGTGTACCAGTAATGTCAGTATATACTTATAGTGAAAATAAAACATCATATACATGTCGGTGTCACTTTAATGAAACTTAGAGCCGAAGGTACAGGAAAAAGCTATTTACTGTATAATGTAACAAATGTTCTTTTACACTGTTACCTAGTATACCTACTGAAAGTAACATACGTAAATAAAAGGCAAAAAAATGTGGCCTACCATTGATACATATTATATAGATTTATTATATTTTCAATGATACCTATTTAAGATATGTACGAAAACGAAAGTAAAAATGAACTGGGGCTTTCTTTTAAAGGCTATTTATACAATAGCAATGTTTGTTTTTTTATCATTACTTTAAACTGAAAGTAA
>NW_027644746.1:374478-446978 GCF_032717465.1 Coenobita brevimanus | reverse complement strand
GCATATTTCCGGCAGCATTTTGGCAGTGACGTCGCGTACACACAGCCTGCCTTCTTGCACACCATTGCATGGTTTGCATCAAAGACAGTGCCACAGGAACAGTGTTGAGGTAGGGTCTACTACTGCTACTGCTACTACTTGATTTTAGCTTGCACACACACACACACACACACACACACACACACACACATGCATGCATATATACACACATACACATACAAACACGTGTGTTGCGTGCGTGTGTGTATGTGTGTGTGCTTATATGTATATATATTTATGTATGTGTATGTGTACGTGTGTGTGTATGTGCATGTGTGCGTGCGTGATTCGAAGCCAGAAATTCACAGTTGAAAGAGTTAAAAACAATAAATTTTTGTGTGTCTCGCTATTCCTTGAAGCTTTGACATCCCATAGGACCATGGTATTCATAACCATCCACCCCATCAGATGAAAACAGTATATTGGACTAGTAACCAAGGAGACTCATTATAATCCACCTCCATCAGATAAAAACAATATTTGACTAGTAACCAAGGAGACTCATTATAATCCACCTCCATCAGATAAAAACAATATTTGACTAGTAACCAAGGAGACTCATTATAATCCACCTCAATCAGATAAAAACATTTGAATAGTAACCAAGGAGACTCAGAGTGGAACACAATCGGGGAGCCTGGACCCACTAAACCAGCAGTTGTGAAAAAAACTAGTCACGAAGAAGTGCAGGGGGATATCAAGTGAACCATTCTCAGTAGCTGACAGCCTAAACCCACTAAACCACCTACCATAGGTATAAAAATGCTAGTCATGAAGTGCAAGGAGTACAGCAGTCCGCACCCACACCCACTGAGCCTAAACTGACAGCCTAAACCCACTACCCCCCCCCCCGCCCGGGGTTAGGCAAGTTGGTGCTGATATTTAAGATGAGACTGACCAGCCTCACACATAAGAGTGGCATTACGTGAGCAATAAACCCCAACCACCCTTTTAGATATAAACAAAGCCTGAAATGCACTCGGTTAACTGCTACGTGTGTTTTGATTGTAGTTCTCGGGGGTGTCTCTCTCTCTCTCTCTCTCTCTCTCTCTCTCTCTCTCTCTCTCTCTCTCTCTCTCTTTCTTTCTCTGTGCCAATGCTGGAGTTTGAATATAAAGTATTAATGTACTGATGGTTTCCACTGAAGATTTAAGTGTCATGTTGATATTGAAAAAAAAAAAAAAAAGCGGGTTGGTAAGCAGATAGGCAGGCTGGCAGGTAGGTAGGTAGGCAGGTAGGCAGGCAGGCAGCTAGGTAGGCTGGCAATAGGGAGGCTGGTAGGTAGACAGGCTGATAGGCAGGCAGGCAAGCAGACTATGCAACAGACAACACGCTAGACAGCAGGCTGGATAGCAGGCTGACATTACCTGTTCTTACTACTGCTGCTACAACTACTGCTGCTACTGCTACATCTACTACTGCTGCTGCTACTGCTACATCTACTACTACTGCTGCTGCCACCACCACCACCACCACCACCACCACCACCACCACCACGATGGTCGGGGTTGGGATGCTTGCTAGTAAAAAGTATAAATAAAAATGTATTTCAGGTGAACATCAACCCAGACGACTAGATTAGCGTTGGGAGTATGGAGGGTGAGAGACTAACTAGGAGAGTGTATGTGAATGAGGTGGAGGGGGGAGAGGGAGGGGGAGACCGAGGGAGGGATGGAGGGGAGAGGGAAAGCATATATGAGAGAGGGGGGATGTAAATTGGGAGTATGGAGGGTGAGAGACTAACTAGGAGCGTGTATGTGGGTGAGGTGGAGGGGAGAGAGGGAGGGGGAGACCGAGGGAGGGATGGAGGAGAGAGGTATATGAGAGGGGGGTGTAAGTTGGGGGAGGGTAGCGACATGGCAGGGGACAGGGCAACATGGAGAAGATTTGTTTGTGGCCACTCCTCACCCGATGAAGGCGTCCATAGATAGATATATAGAAAGGATTAATATTAAAGATAAATATTAATCAGCATAATAAAACAAGCATTTTATTTCGAACTAGAGTTCAATTTTATTCGCCCCTGTGTGGAGTACAACTCTCACGTGCGGGGAGGCTCCCCACATACAGCGCTACTCAGTAGGGTAGAGTCAAAGGCTTTTCGTCTCATAAACTTTCCTCCTCTTACTGGTTCCCTTCAACCTCTGTCTCTTCACCGCACTGTTGCATCTTTATCTCTGTTCTATCGCTGCTTCAATGATCACTGCTCCTCTGACCTGTCTGCTTGCATCCCTCCACCTCTACGACGGGTGCGTAGCACCCATCTCTAGCAACAAATTCTCATTCCTTTTCTGTCCAGCTCTCTAATGCAAGAGTTAGCCGTTACTTCCAGTCCTTCATTTATGCAACAGGTCAACTCTGGAACTGTCTCCCTCTGTCTGTATTCCCTACTCCCTATGATCTCCAATGTTTCAGACGCAGTGTGTCCAGGCATCTCGAAATAAACGGATCGTGAATTTGGCTCTCTTTTGTATTGTTTTTGTTTTTTTCTTGGAAGGAACGGTTTGCGGGCTCCTGGCCTTTGATTCCTTCTTTCTTTCATTAAAAACAAAAACAAAAAAGAAGGAGCTTCGAATCCCGTCAGTCACCCTCTAACCGTGAGAGGGGGAGGACGCTCGAGCTGTGTGTCTATTCTCAGTGTTGATAGTGTTTCAACAGCTTGCCCATCTATCCGAGATAAACAAAGGTAAGGCAGGATATTGTTCATCAGTTCTTTGATACTGCCTGTTCTTTCAGTTGAGCCAAATCAACTTTATTAGTGTGAAAAGTGGTGTGGAAATAAGTTATCTGAGAGGAATGTGGAGCTACGTGGAGAGACAGACAGGCTGACAGGGTTGCCGCTCCGTGGAAATCGTCTGCTGATGTGGAAAAACAAATAAGCGACGGACCTGCACGTGGGAAAAATTACACGCTACCCATTTAGAGCCAAGGAGAGGAGGTGGAGGGGTCAGCTGGGGATAATGCCATAGCCCGCGCCCTCCAAGATAGTGTTAAGAGGCAGGAAATTACAACATAGCGTAGTTCACTGTATAATCACATTGGGTTCTAAAGCAAATATATAAAAACAAGTAGGAATAGTTATATGTAAACACAGTAAAACAAAGCTGTGCATAACACTTAGCGTACAGAGTTGTGTATTACTGTATCTTTAAGCCATATTGGACACGTTGAGAAACTGGAGAATGAAAGACTGACTAAGCGGGTGTATGTAGGTGAAGTGGAGGGAGGGAGGGGGAGGGGGAAGACCGAGGATGAGGTGGAGGGATGGAGTTGAGAGGTAAATGAAGGAGGGGGGGAGTGCGATGAGGGGAGGGCAGTCAATTGGTGGGGGACAGGGCGACTTGGAGGCGTTTTGTCTGCGGCCACCCTTTGCTGGATTAAGGCGTCTGGCAATAGATAGACAGGGATGTGAAGAACCGCTCACCCTTCATCTTCTTATGTAACAACTTCCTATAGACTTATCAATCCATCAGAAATGCATCTACATAAACAAACACATACTAAATAGTTTTCCTCGCTGTCTTTACATATACTATAATTTCCTTGTATTTATTATCGTTGTTTTATAGAGGGAGGGGAAGGTGGCATATCTCACTAGGATCCTTTGGGCAGTCCTTCATTTATGCAACAGGTCAACTCTGGAACTGTCTCCCTCTGCCTGTTTTTCCTACTTCCTATGATCTCCAGTCTTTCAGACGCAGTGTGTCCAGGCATCTCGAAATAAACGGATCTTGAATTTGGCTCTCCTTTGTATTTTTCTTTTTCTTTGAAGGAACGGTTTCCCGGCTCCTGGCCTTTGGCTCCTTCTTCCTTGCATGAAAAAAAAAAATGAGAGGAGCATGTGGAGATACATGGAGAGAAACTGACAAATGAGGAAGAAAAGGAGCGTTGTGGTGTGGATGTGGATGTGATAGGACACGTTAGGAGAAACACACTGAGGTGGTTTGGTCATGTGGAGAGGATGGAGAGTGAGAGACTGACGAGGAGAGTGTATGTGAGTGAGATGGATGTGGAGTTACATGGAGAGACAGACTGAGAAATGAGGGAGTGAAGGAGCGTTGTGGTGTGGATGTGGATGTGATAGGAAGCGTTAGGAGAAACACACTGAGGTGGTTTGGTCATGTGGAGAGGATGGAGAGTGAGAGACTGACGAGGAGAGTGTATATGAGTGAGGTGGATGTGGAGTTACATGGAGAGACAGACTGAGAAATGAGGGAGTGAAGGAGCGTTGTGGTGTGGATGTGGATGTGATAGGAAGCGTTAGGAGAAACACACTGAGGTGGTTTGGTCATGTGGAGAGGATGGAGAGTGAGAGACTGACGAGGAGAGTGTATATGAGTGAGGTGGAATGGGAGAGAGGGAGGGGGAGGCCAAGGATGAGATGAAAGGATGGAGTGGAGAGGTATATGAAAGAGAGGGGTGTGAGCTGGGAGCGGGACAGTGAAATTACGGGGGACAGGGCGACATGGAGGCGATTTGTTTGTGGCCACTCCTTGCAGGATTGAGGCGTCTGGCAAAAGATAGATAGCTAGATAGTTATTCGTTCTATCTATTTATCGCCAGACACCATTATCCCGTATCTATCTATCTATCTATCTATCGCCAGACGCCATTATCCCGTATCTATCTATCCATCTATCTATCGCCAGACACCATTATCCCGTATCTATCTATCTATCTATCTATCGCCAGACACCATTATCCCGTATCTATCTATCTATCTATCTATCGCCAGACGCCATAATCCCGTATCTATCCATCTATTTATCTATCTGTCTATCGTCAGAAGCCACAGTCTCATATCAATCTATCTATCCATCAATCTATCTATCTATCCATCTATCGCCAGACGCAATAACCCTGTATCTATCTATCTATCTATCCCCAGACGCCATAATCCCGTATCTATCTATCTATCTATCTATCGCCAGACACCATAATCCAGTACCTATCGCCAGACGTCATAATCCCGTATCTATCTATCTATGTATCTATCGTCAGACGCCATAATCCCGTAAAGGGTGGGGGTTTGTCTTTGAGTTAGTTGTTTTACGGGGAGGGGCACTAACCCTCCGCCAACCCACTTGTTGACATGAAGGGAACACGTATGGGTTGGTTATATGGTTACCACCCAGCGTTGTAAATGGTTTCCTGGCTTTCCGGAAACCATTAGGCTTGTCACTCAATGTAAAGCCACCTGAAAAGGAAAGAAGAGTAATAAAAAGTGACAGAAAAGATGGGAGAAATAGGAAGAGAGGAGGACAGACACAAAAAGAGAATGATAAAGGTGAAGAAAGAAGTTGGCAGCACTACATCAAGTGAGTGGATGATGGTCGCCACCTTGAAATCATATCTATTAATCCTTGAAGTAGTCGGTCACTTCCAATATTTTGCTCAGTTGCCGCTGTGTTGGTCTCGTCATTACCGTATGTGTTGTGTCTTTGGCCTTCTCATATTTACACTGAGTTCGGCAGGTTCCTCGTGCTCCATCTCCTGTTTGGCTTTGTTGAGTGACATGTCTTGGTGCTGTGGAGGAGCCAAATAATGCCACTCCTCATGACATCACCAAATAATTCCACTCCTCATGACATCACAAAATAATGCCACTCCTCATGACATCGCCAAATAATGCCACTCCTCATGACAAACCTTGCCCCGGTGTTCTTTTGGCCCCTTGCACTGGTACCGTAAGTGCACCAGCGAAGGGTGTTGCCAGGACTGACGTGTGCACGGGTACTTAGCGTCACCCGCGTTGGATGGCTGCCAAAGACACTGCCCCTCACTGACACTGTTTATTATCATATTCTCTCAGTGGCAACACTTCCACAATGGCTGGAGTGTCGTAACATTTGCACTGACCCCCTGCTGTGGTGGTAGGTGAACCTCTAGGTCACCCCAGTCCTCTGTGTTCAACCCAGTCACCTCCAGCCCCGTGTGTGCATTGCCTTACATGGCCGTGCACAGTAAACACCCTGGAATGTACTGGTATTGTGATGAGGAGGGGTGGACTGAGATGGTTTGGGTATTTGGGGAGGGTGGAGAATGACAGATGGGTGTAGAAAGTGAGAAGTGTGTTGGAATGATCTCCTGACTGAATAGCTACATCAGACTGGTAGTGTTTGGTGGGAACAAAATCACTTTTATTGCTGTGTGACATCTACAGTATAAGTGCCATGTCCAGGCCAGCTGTATGGTGCTATCATCGTTTCATTTTTCGTTTCTTTTCATTTATAAAGGCTCCAACCTGCTTGCATGCATCGGCCTTGGCCAGCTAATGGCGGCTCTCCATGCTGCTCGATCTCTGGTGGCTTACCTATTCAGTCCCTTATTCATGAGGTCACATCCAGTGATTTCGCACCTAGTTTTTTAAGGTCTGCCTCTCGCAGCCCTAACCCTAATGTTCACACTTCTCACTTTCTGCTGCCTTATTACTTGGCAAATTATTGACAAGGCCAGAGGTCAGCAACCCTTAAAGCTAGAAGAGCCATTTATTTTAAAGTTCCATAAAAATGTAGTACCCTCAGAGCCGCAGTACAAAAATTTGCTTCATAAACCGAAATCTATAGTACTTCTAAATCTAAACATTACGGTGATATTGTTCGATCTACTTATATTCACAAAGCTAATCTCTCTCTCTCTCTACATAAGTTCAGCTTAGGAAAGACATTTGGTTTGCATTTCTAGAAATCATACCGATTGATGACTATAGATCTTTTTAAAGTTGAATTAAAAAAAAATCTAATGTTGCCTTGCATGTGTTATTTGATGTCTTCGTTCGGAAAGAATAAATGATTATTTATGAAGCTCCTGGAGCCGCAAAAGTGTCCTAAAAGAGCCGCGTGCGGCTCCTGAGCCGCAGGTTGCCGACCACTGAACAAGGCAAATGCTGAACACTTGCAGTCATACATAACGTGTTCAGGAACGACAAAAGCAATTCTCGCTGTAAATCGTGTGTAGGTGAACAGCGAATGAGTTTGGCATAGTATGATGGCCAGCATCACTTCACGATTAGAAATTATAAACAGATGTAATCAATTCGTGCTTAGCCTCTCACTCTCCATCCCCCCAACTTACACCTCATTCTCTCATACGTCTCTCTACTCCATCCCTCCATTTCATCCTCGATCTCCCCCTCCTCTCCCCTCCTTCACTTCACTCACATACACTCTTTTATTGTGCAGGGACAGACTATCGAACGTATTAGGTATTGTACAGTTGGAGAAATTTCCGCGAGGGACACTGTGTAGATGGCAGCAGCAGCGACAGACAGAAATGATCTGGTAACAGTACTGGGGGTGAAGCAGGGGGTGGGAGTTGCGGGGAAGGTGAGTGATGAGGGAGAGGAGGGGTGGTGGTGGGGAGTGATGGGGGAGAGGAGGGGTGGTGGTGGGGGTAGGTGAGTGTTAGGGAGAGGTTAAGTAGCCATTAACTGTGCCAACAAACTCTGCGTAGATAATCATTCCAGTACGATTTTTCTATTAATATTAAAAGGTAGTGACAACAAGCTGCCAATGATGGTTCAGTAGTTGATAGAATTAGTTCAATACCTAAGCTAACAGATATGGCCAATACGGAACCTTATCCTTCGCCTCCGTTATTCCGTCCCCTCATTGGAAAGCTTTCTATTGTTGACCGAGAATTTACAAGTGTTTAGAACTGATTTCAGCTGCTTCTCATGCAAGTTGCTTAACAAAGATACTGCAACTTTCACTGCAACTTGAATACCTAATCTAACATCCTGTAATAGTCCATTTTATATTTTTATAATTCAACTACTGTTATCTTAAGACCGAACGCTGGCAGAATAAGGAAAATACATCCTTTAGACTGACGGCGTAATTTGTTATCCTTTCTTAGTCGTATAGGCAGTTACCCTGTTTACGGATGGATGAGCCTGGCCCTCATACCAGACTATAAATTTAAGCATACTCCAGTCAACACTTTCTTAGGGCCAAACCCTCATATCTTAATAGACCTATATAACCTTATGCTTATGTGCATATGTGCGTGATTATACGAGTATTAAACGTGCATAATCTCTCTCTCTCTCTCTCTCTCTCTCTCTCTCTCTCTCTCTCTGACACACGCAGTAGATTACTTTACACTGGTAACCTTTCGGTTGGCAGGAATAAGATACAATCAGTCAAATTTTCAGTTGTCATCTAAAGTGAATACGGACATAATGTCGCCATTAAAGATGGTGATATATTGACAAAATACACACGACACTGACACAAACCTGCCAGCACTATGTAAGCCTTGAATTGCTACAAATTGTGTATGCACCTAACGTTTTACGAAATTTTCGTAATGTAATATCCACAAATGCGCTAGCATTAGCGTTCGCCCCGTCCACACAATTGTTCTAACCAGCCTCCACACACACACACACACACACACACACACACACACACACACACACACACACACACACACACACACACACACACACACACACACACACACACGACTGGCGTAGTGGTAATGCTTTCGCCTGCCATCTAGTAAGACGGGGTTTCGCGCCGGATCGGGTGAGAAAAGTTTCACTAACGAAGTGGGAGGTTACTGTTCCTCTTGAGGGAGGGAATGGTTGTGCTCGTGTGTGAAGGTCACAGCCTTGCCCTAGATCAGACTATATGAGCTCTCAGCTCTTACTGGAGGGTAGTGAGCTGACGATCACGTCAATCACGTTATCCTGACCGACCCGGTGAATTACACACTTTCACACAAACTCATTAAATTTTGGCAGGCAGTTCTCCTCTCCGCCCGCTTCTTTCACACACACTAAGAGATAATATCACATACTTATTTCTCATATAACTCACAGCTGAGGAGAAGATAGTTGAACAATAAGTCTTGCTGGGAATTAGGTCGAAGGAAGGACTTATCTGTCCCATTACATTTAAATGAAAGGTGTTTCTCAACCCAACTATTCTATTCTACTGAGTTTCTGATAAACTTCGTGCATCAGTCTAGTACTACGCGTTCTAACATTTGTCTGGATAAACAAATATTATTAACTGAACCAAGAGCAAAAAACGTCACTGATAGAATGTGTCAGTACCAATGACTATGTTGGGTTAACGCTAGGTTGGCAATGTTCTTGTAAACCAGTGCTTTCCAAACTGGGGATAACACCCTCCTTTGGGGTGTGTGAGGCAGATGGAGGAATGACATGAAGCCATCTTCCAAAAGTTGCTATTATATTGCTGTATGGCGCAGAAGCCTGGACGTTGAGGAAAAATGAAGAGAAACATCTGGAGAGGACAGGGATGAGGAGGCTGCGATGGCTGATGGGAGTGCCACTGAGAGAGGGGGAGGAATGATGACATCAGAGCAGAGGCAGGAGTTGTGTCAGTTGTGGAGAAGGCAAGACAGGCATGTTTGAGGTGGTATGGGCATATGACCAGGATGGAGGAAGTTGATCCTGTGAAGGTGGCACGGAGGAGTCAGGTGGAAGGGAGAAGAACGAGGGGAAGACAAAGAATTAGGTGGAGAGATGGAACTGAGAAAGAAATGAGGCAGTTAGGCCTGGAGGAAGAGGACGCAGCGGACAGAAGTTACTGACGACAACATATAAGAGTGGCCGACCCCACCAGGGACTAAGGGTGAGAGACTGACTAGGAGAGTGTATGTGAGTGAGGTGGAGGGGGGGAGAGGGAGGGGGAGGCCGCGGATAAGATGGAGGGATGGAGTGGAGAGGTATATGAGAGAGGGGTGTGTGAATTGGGAGCAGGGCAGTGAAATGGCGGGGGACAGGGCGACTTGGAGGCGATTTGTTTGTGGCCACCTCGTACGGGATTGGCAATATATATATATATATATATATATATATATATATATATATATATATAATGTATATATATATATATATATATATATATATATATATATATATATATACTGTATATGTATGTATACATATTATACATATAGGCATATATGAAAAATGGGAAAGCAGCTGGGGTTGATGAGGTGTATGCGGAGCCTTAAGTGTAGTGGAGAGAGTGGAATGAAGTGCTTGTTGGAGATATGTAAGAAGGCATGGATGAGTGAAACTGTGCCTGTAGAATGGAAAAAGGCTGTGACTGTACCCCTGTACAAAAATAAAGGTGAGCGAAGTGAGTGCCAGAATTATCGTGGCATAAGTTTATTGAGTGTGGTAGGGAAGGTATATGGAAGAAATATTATAGAGAAAGTAAGAGATATCAGAAGTCTTAGTGAGTGATGAACAGGGTGACTTTTGGAGTGGCAGAGGATGTGAGGATCAAGTATCTGCAGTGAGACAGATAGCAGAGAAGGCTTGTGAGAAAGACCATAAGGTGTTTATGGCATTCATGGATCTGGAAAAAGCATACGACAAAGTAGACAGAGAGGGATTGTGGAAAGTTTTGCGCATGTATGGTGTAGATGGTAACTGCTATGTGCTGTCAAGAGTTTTTATGATGGTAGCGAAGCTTGTGTAAGGGTTAATGGGCATCTAAATGAATGGTTCTCGATCGGTGTGGGCGTGCAACAAGGTTGTGTGATGTCCCCATGGTTGTTCAATATACAGTATATATGGATGGGGTGATGAGAGAAGTAAAACACGAGTACTGGAGAGAGGGATGACGTTGGTAATCTATGGTGATGGATGGAATATCTCAAATTTGTTGTATGCTGATGATGCAGTGCTGCTTGCAAGTACAGGACAAGAAATTGGTAGGCTAGTGCAGAGTTTCGCTGATACCTGTGAGCGACGTGCCTTGAGAGTAAACGTAGAGAATAGTAAAGTGATGGTTATTGAGAGAGAAAGTGACTCCCAGTGTGATGTCGCAGTGAATGGAGAGAGACTGCAAATGGTGAGAGAGTTCAAATACTCCGGTACAGTGATAGATAAGAGAGGAAAATGTGCAAAGGATGTTGAAAGTAGAGTGACACAAGGAAGAAAAGTGGCTGGTGCAATGAAGGCCTTGATAAGAAACAGAGGCTTGAGTGTTGCAGCTGCACATGGCTTACATGAGGGAGTGTTAGTGCCAACTTTAACATATGGGTGTGAGACAATGGTGTGGCATGAAAATGAAAAGTCAAGAGTAAGAGCAGTGGAGATGGGACTGCTGAGGAATGTATGTGGAGTACAGAGGGTGGATAGGATACGTAATAATGTGATTCGTGAAAGGTGTGGAGTGAGGAAGTTGGTGGACACCAGAAACGAAGAGAGTGTCCTGAGATGGTATGGTCATGTGGAGAGAATGGATAACAATAGGGTGGTGAAAAAGGAATACCTGAGAGAATTTGAAGGAGGGAGGAGACGAGGTAGGCCAAGGAGAAGGTGGAGAGATATGGTGGAGGAGTGTTTGAGGAAGAGACGTTTGGAAGTCGGTGAGGCTAGGTAACTGACCAGAGATCGAGCTGGTTGGATGAATGTTGTGAGGAGTGCATGATCAGGAATTTTGGCACCCCTTGTGAGCATGGCAGCGTTCGGAATGACTCAATCGGATACTCTTGTGTGAAGCTACAGAATGTGGTGAATATTTTTGGGGTATCCGGTAAAGCCAGGATTCCGTGGGCTTGAATGATGAGTGAATGGAAGCGTGGCCTATTGGATTGCACAAGTTTGTGCTGTCTGGCCATTGCTACTCCTCATCCTGCCCTTGGTTGGGAAAGGAGGTCCGGATGATGATGATGATGATGATGATCTTCATCTATATCTATCTATCTATCTATATACTGTATCTATCTATCTATCTATCTATATCTATCTATCTATCTATCTATCTATCTATCTATCTATATATATATATATATATATATATATATATATATATATATATATATATATATATATATATATATTTAGTTACAGGCTATGCATGCGTCTCAGACTCTGGTGAGTCAAGTGGTAATACACGAATCCATCTCATTCAGCTGCTGTCTACTGACCATCAAGTCACGGCCTTCTCAACCACAGCCAATTAAGCAGTATATAATTCAATATGATCTGATGGATATTATGACTTTGAATATTATTACAGGTTGAAGAAGTTATAATACCCAGGAAATTTCAAAGAATATGCAGTATTTATAAACAAAAAGGTAGGAATATGCACTTACGCTCATATAAGGCTAGAATATGCATTTGTATATGCACATATGCAAATGCATGATTATCCTAAGCCTACTTATGAGTCTCTGTGAGATAAACTGAGTTAGACAGCGAGAGACCCAGTATTATACGCTGCGCCACACACACACGCAAACGCTATTGATTGACCTGAAAAGGTGTAGGTCTTGTTTATGCTTCAATTAGTTTGTGACAAGCAACCTGCATTTGCTTACGATTTAGGAAATATATCAAATTCATATTGACAGTTAACAAAGATGCATGTGTCTAAAAATCTGACATACTTTAATGCCTTTTGGAGTTAAAAATACTAATGGCTGACTGAAGCAACAAGGGAATGGAATATTTTATATACTTTATTTTCCATACACTACGTATCTACATTACAATTAAGAATGTATGAGCAACTTTTCTGAGACGAAGCTGAGGTAAACGTGTGATATTAGTCTATGTGTTACAATAGGGATGCTATAGATACCGAAGGGGGGCGAGTCATTATATAAGGTTACCTGTTGGTGATGTCTGTGTGTTTATATCAGCCTTGCATGATCACTGAACTAACCATTTTTCATCACGTCATGAACCATCACTTTACAGCTTATTGCTACTCCGTGTCTTCCCCAGTCATAAAAACATATTCATTTAAAATCAAAACAAATTATGTCACGACTTTAAATGGCTACTAAGCCTCTCCCTAACACCTCGCTACCCCCACCCCCATCCCTCCCAAAACACAGCTACTCTCACTACTCCCCCCCATCCCTCACGTCCCACCCCTCCCACCACACAGCCACCCCCACTACCCCCAATCCCTCACCTACCCCGCACGTCCCACCCCTCCTTTTCCCCCAACACTGTTACCAGATCAAATTATTTGCCGCTCCTGCTGCCTTCTACGCTGTGTCCCGCGCGGAAATTTCTCCAACTGTACATGGTTAGTCACTTTATTATTTGTCGTGTGTAGATAAATTTATGTCTTTATGTCGCTTAATTAGTGACATTTTGGCATTTACTGAAGATTTATTTTGGTATTTTAACCATTTAACGTCAATAAAGAGAAGGGGAAACTAGCGTATTTTACGGCAACGCTGAGACAAATAAGGAAGTAAAGGAGCGTTGTGGTGTTGATATGAATATGGAGTTACGTGAAGAGACAGACAGACAAAGGAGGAAGTAAATGAGCGTTGAGTTGTTGATGTGGATATTGAGTTAGTGGAGACAGACAGACAAATGAAGAAGTAAAGGAGCGTTGTTTTGTTGATGTCGATGTAGAGTTGCGTGGAGAGACAGAGAGACAAATGAGAAAGTGAAAAAGCGTTGTGTTGATGTGGATGTGGAGTTAATTTGGAGAGGCAGACGGACAAATGAAGAAGTAAAGAAGCGTTGTGGTGTTGATGTGGATGGGGAGTTAACAGAGATAGAGAGACAATGAGGAAGTGGAAGCTTGTAGTGGTGTTGATGTGGATTTGGAGCTGCATGGAGGGACAGACAGACAAACGAAGAAGTAAAGGAGAGTTATGGTGTTAATGTGGATGTGGAGTTACGTGGAGAGACAGACGAACATATGAGGAAGTGAAGGAGCGTTGTGGTATTGATGTGGATGTGATTGAAAGTGTTGGGAGAAGTACCTTGAGATCATTTGGCCATGTGGAGATAATGGAGATTGAGAGACTGACTAGGAGAGTGTATGTGATTGAGGTGCAGCGTGAGAAAGGGAGAGGGAGGCCGAGGAAGAGGTGGAGGGATGTGGTGGAGAGAAGAAAGAGGAAAGTGTGAGCAGGAGGGAAGACAGACAGATGCTGAAGGACAAGATGACATGGAAGGTTTTTGGCAAAGCACTTCTTCGTGACTAGCATCATATGAGAGTTTATTTCACGTAGCTAAGGGGCAGAATAAGGCAATGCTTTGGTTTCACTTACATAGCACTTCTTCGTGACTAGCATCGTATTCCAGTGTTAATCTATTGTTATATCTCAGCAGTGATGATGGAGAATGGGCAATAAATACGATAATCATTTCGTTTCAATTTTTCTTTTAGTTTCGTTTCGTTTATAAAGGCTCCAACATGCATGCGTCAGCCTTAGTCACCTAATGGCTGTTCTCCATGCTGCTCGATCTCTGGCAGCCTCCCTGTTCAATCCCTTATGATCTCGTCTCAAGTCTTTTTCGGTCTGTCTATCGCAACCCAACCCCCAACATTAACACTTTTCACTTTCTGCACCCAATAGTCATCCCCCGCCCTCTCCACATGCCCAAACCATCTCAGTCTACCCCTCCTCATCACAGCACCAATACACTCCAGTCCCATCCTTCCTCCCAAACCATCCCAGTCTATCCCTCCTCATCACAACACCAATACACTCCAGTCCCATCCATCCTCCCAAACCATCTCAATCTACCCCTCCTCATCACAACACCAATACACTCCAGTCCCATCCTTCCTCCCAAACCATCCCAGTCTATCCCTTCTCATCACAACATCAATACACTCCAGTCCCATCCTTCCTCCCAAACCATCTGAATCAACCCCTCCTCATCACAACACCAATACACTTCAGTCCCATCCTTCCTCCCAAACCATCTCAATCTACCCCTTCTCATCACAATGCCAGTACATTCCAGTCACATCCTACCTCTCGACTCTTCCCTCGTAAACTCAGCCCCCCCAGGCCTTGCACTCAGGGACGCTCTACACATCCACCTAATCATTGTCATTTCTGTACATTTGAGCCTGCGAATATCCTCTTCCTTTACTGCCCAGGTCTCACTACCGTACAGCATTACACTCCTAACACATGCTGCATACAAAGATCCCTTAGCACGGAGGGAGAGCCCTCTCAATGTCAGGAGAGGTAACAGCTCCCTGAACTTCTTCCAACCACTCCTCACTCTAGCCACACAGCTTGCTCCATCATCATCATCATCATCCGGACCTCCTTTCCCACCCTAGGGAAGAGTGAGGAGTAACAACGTCCAGAAAGCCTAGGTATGCCCAGTTCAATGAGTCACTCTTCCATTCACTCATCATTCAAGCCCCGGAATCCTGACTCCATCAGATAAGGAAAAAAAAAAACACTTTCACCGATTTCTGTAGCTTCTCATATACCCATCTGATAAAGTCAATCCGGACACTGTCACGTTAAAAAGGGCTGCCAAATCCCTGGTTATGTGCTCCGCACAACATTCATCCAGCCAGCTCGATCTCTTGTCCGTCCCTTAGCCTCACCGACTTCCATACATCTTTTTCTCACACACTCATCCACCACATCTCTCCACCTTCTCCTTGGCCTACCTCGCCTCCTCTCTCCTTCAGATTAGCTCAGATATACCTTTTTCACCACTCTGTTGTTGTCCTTTCTCTCCACATGACCATACCATCTCAGTACACTCTCTTCGATTCTGGTGTCACCAACTTCCTCACTCCACATCTTTCACGAGTCACAGTATTTCGTATCCTATCCACCCTCTGTACTCCACATACATTCCTCACCAGTCGCATCTTCACTGCTCTCACTCTCGACATTTTATTTTCATACCACGCCATAGTCTCACATCGATATGTTAAAGTTTGCACTAACACACTTGGCACTAACAGTCCTTCATGTAAGCCTCGTGCACCTGCAACTCTCAAGCCTCTGTTTCTTATCAAGGCCTTCATAGCACCAGCTACTTTCCTTTCTTGTGTTACTCTACTTTCCACTTCTTTTGCACATTTTCCTCTCTTTTCTATTACTGTACCAGGTATTTGAACTCTCTCATCAGCTCCAGTCTCTCTTCATTCACTGTAACATCACACTGGGAGTCACCTTCTCTCTCATTAACCATCACTTTACTCTTTTCAACATTTATTCTAAAGGAACGACTCACAGACATCAGCAAAGCTCTGCACTAGCCTACGAAGTTCTTGTCAGGTATTTGCAAGCAGTACTGCATCATCAGCATACAACAAATTGGAGATATTCCATCCATCACCATTCATTACCAACGCCATCCCTCTCTCCATTACTCGTGTTTTTACTTCTCTCATCACCCCATCCATATATATATACTGAACAACCACGGGGACATCACACAACCCTGTCGCACGCCCACACCAATCGTGAACCATTCACTCAGATGCCCATTTACCCTTACACATGCTTCACTACCATCATCAACATCATCATTATCATAATAATAATAATAATAATAATAATAATAATAATAATAATAATAATAATGTTAATAATAATAGTAATAATAAGAATAAAAATAATAATAATAAAAAAATAATAATAATAATAACAACAATATTAATGAAGACGATGATGATGATGATGATGATGATGATGATGACGATGATGATGATGATGATGATGATGATGATGATGATGATTCTTGTCGACAGATAGACGTAAGGAACTGAAGGAATTCCACAGCAAGCCATGAAGAAAGTCAGGGGAAAGCCAGTCAGCCAGCCAGTCAGTAAGCCAGTCAGTAACCTAGTCAGCCATCACTTACCTGCGTTAAAAGCTAAGTAATATTTCGCCTGTTAGATTAGATAGATAGATAGATGGATGGATGGATGGATGGATGGATGGATGATAGACTGATAGATAGATGGATAAATAAATAGATGGCTGTAGGGATGGAGGGATGGGTGGATAGATACATGGACATATAGAGAGATAGATAGATGGATAGACAGATGGATGGATGGATGGATAGATAGATAGGAAACTTCACACTGCCACACTTCACTCTAACACACATTGTACACTTCATACTCACACACACACACACACACACACACACACACACACACACACACACACACACACACACACACACACACACACACACACACACACACACACCCTGCCTAGGTAAACTCTTTCACTCTTATCTATCAACTACCTTTCATTCTTGCTTGAAGTTTGCTCTCATTCAGCCAGTCCCAAAGAAGGGTGACCATTCCCAACCCTCTAACTATCGTCCAATTGCTTTAACGTCCTGTGTCTCAAAAGTTTTAGAGTCAATTCTTAACAGAAAATTTTTAAAGCATCTTTCCTATCACAACCTTCTTTCTGATCGTCAGTATGGGTTCCGTCAGGGAAGCTCCACTGGCGATCTTCTCACATACCTTTCAGATTCCTGGTCATCCTCCTTTCTGGACTTTGGCGAAAGCTTTGCCACTGCACTTGACCTCTCAAAGGCTTTCGGTCGAGCCTGGCATAAATCTTTAATTTCCAAACCGCCCTCTTACGGGGTCTATCCTTCTCTCTGTGCCTTCATCTATAGCTTCCTTTCTGGTCGTTCTATAGCCGCTGTTGTAGACGGCCATCGTTCTTGTCCTAGACCTATCAACAGTGGTGTTCCTCAGGGCTCTGTCCTATCACCAACTCTCTTCCTTTTATTCATCAATGACCTTCTAAGCTGTACATCTAACCCTATCCACTCATACGCTGATGACTCCACCCTTCACCTTTTCATTTGGTTCCTGCAACGTCCATCTCAGCAGTTACTTCAACAAACAAGGGATGAGGCTATGGCACACCTAATGTCTGACTTGGCCCGTATCTCTGACTGGGGTAAAAATAATCTTGTTGTTTTTAATGCATCAAAGGCTCAGTTTGTACACCTATCAACTGGACAAAATCTTGCACAGGAGTACCCACTAATGTTTAATAATATCCAGCTGATTCTTGCATCATCCCTGAACATGCCTGGGGTTTTATTCACTCGGGACTTATCTTGGAAGGATCATATTACATCTCTTGTGAGGTCTGCTTCCAGGAGATTAGGTGTACTAAGCCGACTCCCTACCTTCTTTACCCCCGCACAGTTGTTGACCTTATACACGGGTTTTATTCGTCCCTGTGTAGCGTACAACTCTCATGTGTGGGGAGGCTCCCCACCCTCTCAATAGGGTGGAATCAAAGGCTTTTCGTCTTATTAACTCTCCTCCTCTTACTGATTCCCTTCAACCTCTGTCTCTTCGCCGCACTGTTGCATTTTTATCTCTTTTCTATTGCTACTTCAGTGTCTGCTTCTGAAATGTCTGCTTGCATCCTTCCACCTCTACGACGGGCGCGTAGCACCCGTCTAGCAACAAACTCATCCCTTTTCTGTCCAACTCTCTAATGCAAGAGTTATCCGTTACTCCCAGTCTTTCATTTATGCAACAGGTCAACTCTGGAACTGTCTCCCTCTGTCTGTATTTCCTGCTTTCTATGATCTCCAGTCTTTCAAACGCAGTGTGTCCAGGCATCTCGAAAAAATGGATCTTGAATATGGCTCTCTTTTGTTTTTTGTTTTTTCTTCGAAGGAACGGTTTGCGGCTTCTGGCCTTTGGTTCCTTCTTCCTTGCATAAAAAAGAACATACTTGGACCTAATTTATATATATAAAAAAAAAAAAAACTATGATTATTAAGGTTTTCTGTGGCAAGAAATGAATTGAAAAATGTGTTTGGTGGTGGGGTGGAGTGGGTATATAGCGATGCATTGTGGTGAGACTAGCATGCACCCACACACACACACACACACACACACACACACACACACACACACACACACTCAAGTATTCTAAGACTGGGCTTGTTGGTGGGGAAGGGAGAGTGTGTGTGTAACTGCAGTGGTGTGGTGAAGTGTGGAGAGGTTGCCATGGTAACACATAAACGCCTCACTCTAACCAAGGTAAGAGTATGAGTATTCTCCACTATACTCTTTTTACTCTAAACTTGGCCCAAAACTCCCCTCTTTCCATCCTGATTGCTGAGTTGTAGCAGTAGATGAACACTAGAATATGATGCTGATCACGAAGCAGTGCTGTGGAAAGGTTGTACAGCCATAGCATTGTTCTTTCTGCCACTGAACTACGTGAAATATGATGCTGATCACGAAGCAGTGCTGTGGAAAGGTTGTACAGCCATAGCATTGTTCTTTCTGCCACTGAACTACGTGAAATCAGCTGCAAAAGAACGAATATGTGGGTCAGGTTAAGACCTTTGTGTGTGTGTGTGTGTGTGTGTGTGTGTGTGTGTGTGTGCGCGCGTGTGTAAAAAGGGACAACATTGAGGTATTAGGTCAGAGAGAGAGAGAGAGAGAAAGAAAGAGAGAGAGAGAGAGGGGGGGGGTAAAACCCACTAATATCTCACTCATCTGATGCAACACACACCAATCTCATGATTCTGTCTGTCTGTCTGTCTGTCTGTCTGTCTGTCTGTCTCTCTCTCTCTCTCTCTCTCTCTCTCTCTCTCTCTCTCTCTCTCTCTCAAAAATAAAAGTAAAAGATGCAGGATAAGTCGCCAGTGAAAAGGAGATTAAAACTAGAATATGGCGCTAATCACGAAGAAGTGCCATGGAAACGGTGTAGAGCTGTAGTATTGTCTTTCTGTCATTCTGCTACCCTACCCTACCCTGCCCTGCCCTGCCCTACCCTACCCTACCCTACCCTACCCTACCCTACCCTACCCTACCCTACCCTACCGTACACTACCCTACCCTACCCTACCCTACCCTACCCTACCCTACCCTACCCTACCCTACCCTACCCTCCCATGCTATGCCATGCCCTGCCCTACCCTACCCTGCCCTACCCTACCCTGCCCTACCCTATCCTACCGTACCCTACCCTACCCTACCCTACCCTGCCCTGCCCTGCTCTGTCCTACCCTACCCTACCCTACCCTGGACTGCCTTACCCCTACCCTACCCTACCGTACCCTACCCTGGCCTGCCTTACCTTACTCTATCCTACCGTACCCTACCCTACTCCACCTTACCCTACCCTACCCTATCCTACCCTACCCTACCCTACCCTACCTGCCCTGCCCTTCCCTGCCCTGCCCTGCCCTGCCTTACCCTACCCTAGTCTACCCTACCCTACCTACCTATCTTGTCCCTAGAGAAGCTCAGGCAGTGAAGACACGTGGGATAGAGAGAGAGAGAGAGAGAGAGAGAGAGAGAGACAGACAGACAGACAAAGCGAGAGAGAGAGAGAGAGAGAGAGAGACAGACAGACAGACAGACAGACAGACGGAGATAGAGACAGGCAGAGTGACAGACAGACAGACAGAAAGAGAAAGAGAGACAGACAGACACGGAAAGAGACAGAGAGACAGACAGACCGACCGACAGACAGAGACAGAGACAGGCAGACAGATAGACAGACAGACAGACAGAATGAGGAAGAGACAGACATACAGACAGACAGACAGAGTGGCTGGGGACGAGAGGCCAGAAGAGACGGGCTGGGGACGCGCCTGACGTATCATGTTCTCTCGTCTGGCGCGAACCCAGCCCGTTGCATAACATACACGCACACACATCACGAAGCATACACGTACAGTACATACACACGCATAGACACCAACACATATACGTCAAACACACTCACATACACACCTACACATGTACGTCACATACATACACGCACACACGTCATACTGATAAGACTGTTTATACTTACACACCTACACATGTACGTGAAATATACTCACATGGCTACACACACGCACACGTCACACTGATAAAATTGCACACACACACACACACACACACACACACACACACACACACACACACACAAGTATTCTAAGGTAGGACTTGATGGTGGGGAAAGGAGTGTGTGTGTGTGTGTGTGTGTGTGTGTGTGTGTGTGTGTGTGTGTGTGTGTGTGTGTAACACACTCTAACCAAGCCACACTCTAACCAAGGCAAGACTATGAATATTGTCCACCATACTCTCTAACTTGGCCTAAAACTCCCCTATTTCCGTCCTGAATGCTGAGTTGTAGCAATAGATGAACACTGGAAGATGATGCTGGTCACGAAGAAGTGCTGAGGCAAGGTTGTAGAGCCATAGCATTGTACTTTCTGCCACTGAACTACGTGAAATCAGCTGCAAAAGAACGAAAATCTGGGCCAAGTGAATGTGAAAAGAATATATCTTCCGCAGTTTATATATAATGTTTTTGTACGAACATTTATATCAACAGTTACCTTTTTTTCCTTCATAATATGTAAGAACGACGTCGAACCAAGTTTTTGAAAAGATCCAGGAATGTAAGAGTTCTCTGTGGTAAGAAATTAAGGAGAAAAAGTGTTGTGGGTGTTGGCGGAGCATTGCGGTGAGATGTGCAGGCACACGCATGACTGTACACACACACACACACACACACACACACACACACACACACACACACACAATACTCTCTAATGGAACTTGCTGGTGGGAAAATGTGTGTATGTAACTGGTGGTGTGAGAGGTTGCCATGGTAACACACAGGCACCTCCCACTAGTCAACCAAAGACTTCCTTAGCGATATATTTTTGGACAAGGCTGATTAACATCCTTTTGTACGTTTCTTATGCAGATTATGGTAAAGCTTGAAGTATTTATACAGCACAGTAGGAGAGCAAGGTGTAATAAGCAAAATAAATAGCTAAGGAAGAGGTGCTAGGGAGTTGTAGAATGAGTTTATAGCTGTAATTTTTACCAGAGCGTTCCATTAATACATCCATTATATTCCGGATCAAAGACTTTTATCACTGGAATGAATCTTTGTCTCAAAATACGTTATATGGGACACTATTCACCAGCCTCATGTTATCAATGGTGAAGGATGCTCATGCACAATATAATTATTTAAGACTAACTTAGTGTCACGTGGAAGGCTTATATATTCCCGATTCATAATCTAAACATAGTCTACCCCGTAACCGTTCTCTTATATCCCGTTCTGCCCTTATCTCGCTTGTGCACTAGATGGCGTGAAGGTAATGGCCTCGCAGTTTTAACGTTGAGTCGTTACTCCGTATCTTTTCTCCTCCGTGGAGTCGAGTACTTCATACTGATATTCATGCTTTCGTGAAGCTGTGGTGCTTCATTCAGAGTCGAGGTGAAATAAACCTGCATGAAATTAGTTAGTTAACCAGGAGCAATGGGACGTGAATAACCTTGCACGGCGCTAGACCAGAGTCCATACGTGAGGGAGTAAGTTGGAGAAATTAGTGACTGATGTTAGAGGACATCGACAGTGGATCCAGCCGTTGAACTAAAGCTTGATGTATCTAGTGGGAAGGTGGTAGTCGGATATTAACCATTTATGGAGGTATGTTCTATATTTACTACTTGTACAGCTTTATTTTGGACTTAAATTAGATAGTGATAGTTTTAAGAATAGGTGATAGGAGTGATTTGAGTGACACTGGTGGTTGAATATTTGTAAATCTGCATTTAATTCATGTGTACAGCTGAAATGTTTATGTATATATTAATCATTGTTACGACAGCCACATATAGAGGGAGGTGGTTTTTGTTTTGGGGGTTGTTCGTAGGAAAGTGCTGGGCTGTAGCAATAACGACGAGTGGGGTAGGTCATCCAGGGAGTGGGTACGGTTTGGTGGGAATTGGCTAGTAGTGATGAGAGGCGCGGTGCAGCATAGCCCCTTCCCTTGTCCCCTGTATTTTTCCATATCGTGGAGCAGTGGCTTTAAACTGCAAGATTAAGGACTGACAACGGGGTTAGTTAGATTTATAGGTACTTTTACATCAAGGTATTGACGAAAATAAAGGATTCGTGAGGGAAACTTTCGGTTCTATTGAAAAGTGACCTGTGTTCGTCACTTGCTTCAATTTTTGATTTAATTAGTTAGGTTATGTATTTACCGTCATGTTTTCCTTAGCTACCATCTGATAGCTTGTTCAGTTCAAGTTGTACTGCTGTTGGTCTGTTTGACAATGAACATTAGTGTGTGTGTGTGTTTTAAGTAATGATCTTCAATTTCTGATCTCCCAACATTCTTTTTTCCCATATTCTCTCCTACACCCTGACCCTCTGACCCCCATATCCACATTTTGTCCACCATATTGGGTCGGTGGCTGGCACAATGTTGACTCTTCACTACACTTAATTACTGCCTCCATTGTTTTGGTACCTGCAGTATTAGTCTGCCTTTTTTCCCATCAGTCAGCTCGGACTGAATAGGGTTTTGGTCAATTAAAGCTTTTATGGTTCGTTCAAGTGTCGCTCTGGAAGGGTTAAAAAAGTCGTTTAACTCCTCTTGACGAGAAAATCGTTAACAAGTATTGGTTTAAACCCGCAGTGTCTAGCTGAGCAGACTACAACTGGAGCCAAGCAACCGCCCCTGCAGGGTAGTTTGTCTTGACTGTCATGACATAAAATTCCTAAAAACTTTCGTATCATTTGTGTAGAACTAAGTTAATTCTTACGTACCTCGTGAAACAAGTGGTTTCTTCATTGAGTATATATTTCGTCCACTGTTTGCAAAATTTATTTTTAATATTTCTTCGTCTGGGATCGAATAGAAAGTTTTCCCCAGTTATTTTCTTTCATATTCAACTCGTAAGAGAAATGAGTATGGCTGAGAGGAATGAGTGGCTGAATGTCTGAAACATATTACAAATTACATTTTACCAAAGTGTATTAATAATGCTTTAAACTCCACATGTGCCTTGGTTGCTCAGTCGAGTTCAGAAGACTGGTGAGTGGACGATGTCACTGCCAAACCAACGTGACCTGGATGGGTGAGAGGTCTCGGTAAAAGCAGTAGCCGGCACACAGCACTCACGGACACACATCCCCACCTCATCTCTCTCTCGCCCCTCTCATACCGTCTACTTCAAGAATTCCAGACTACCGATGTTAAATAACATCTCTGCAAGTGGCCTACCGCAGCCGAAGTCAGCAGCAGTTTGTGGGAGCAGAGAAGGCTGAGGAAGGCGGCTGTAGTGCAGTGAAATTTTACTAACTTATCGCCACAAAACTTTGTGAAAACATTGTCATATGGACATGGAAAAAAAAGTGAATAAAGTATGGTGGGATATAAAGTGGAAGATATAAGAAACAGCTACGGACATAGGAAATAAAAGTAATCAAAGTTAACTGGAGAAAGTAAAGTATGGCCAGGAAACATTTGGAAGAAATTGAGACTATGGACTTTGAAATAATGGAATGTAAATGAAAATACCTGTCGAGTATACAAGTTGTCATTCACTGTACACTTTACACTGTCACTGTTAATGAAGTTTTATGTGTAGTGGGTGTGAATGTATTGTATTAACTAAGTAAACCAATACTGTTCTTTCACTTTCTTTAACCTATGGAGACTTACCACAACTGTTGTCACTTATAAAAGGGGGGCCTGATTTGAGGAATATTGTATGTCTGGCGTGTAAAGTAATTCGTGTCAGACATGACTTTCCCATGCTGTGAAGTGATTCTCCTGCAGCAGACGACGCCCCGCCGTAGTAAGGCGTGCGAAAGAGTATCTGTTTATTACATGGATAAATACCACATTTAGAATGACACATTTAACATGGGCACCATAGTCTGCTGCACATCGCCCTGTTATGTGGGTGTATGGTTACCACTCAGCGTTGCACAAAGGGTTACAGGGAACCATTAAGCTTGTTAAGCGATGTACTGTACTCGCCTGAAGTAGAAAGAATGATAGACAGAAAGGATGAATGATACAGGAAGAGGAGGGTTGACAGAAAATATAATTAGGCAGCACTACAGGAGTGGATGTTGGTTGCCACACTATCAGCAGATTAGAGAATAATAAAACTGGTGTCACTGTTAATATGTATAATTTCAACTCCCTAACCTTTTCCCGGAGAGGGTATATAAGCTGTCGGTGCAGTTTGGGGTCCTAAACTTTTGAAATGCATAAAAACTTAAGAACATGGAGATTAAGTAATGGCGTTAATACTCCTAATTTTCAGAGGAAGGACGTTCTTTGAGACTAACCCATTACGGTGTTTCTATAAAGTGAAAAAATTGCCCTGTAGTAAGACGAGGCTTAGTCTAGGCAATGATGTTAACCCCTTCAAAAGAATGATATTTTCTAATTTACATCTCAAAAGTTTTGCTTAACTTCATCTGTCTTTTTTTTTTTTTTTTTTCTTTTCAATTTTCTGTAGTAAAAGGCTTGCCGGCTTCTGGCCATTAGTTCCTTCTTCCCTGCCTGAAAAAAAAATAGAGGGGGTTAATGAAGGCTATATCTACGACTATATATAAGAACTACAGTCCGAAGAGTCTCTAAAGTCTTTTAGGGACAGCGTGAATAATTCGTCATAAGATTGAAAGGGGTAAGCATTATTGTTTTAATATTACAGGCGCCCTGGGTTTGTTAGGACGCTGATATACAGAGGGAATTTCGTAGCCAAAATATCGAGGAACCAATAGAGAATGATTCCAACAGAGCTTGATGCTTAGAGGAAAACAGGTCACGAATACCGGCGTGGGTGAGATGGGCAGCTGTCAAAAATAGCGACGTGAAAGGGGAGAGCAAGGAGGGGGGGAGGGAGGGGGGGGAAATGGAGAGCGATGGAAGCAGAGGGAGAGATGGAGGGAGAGGGAGAGAAAGGGAGGGATGGGGAGATGGAGGAAAGGAGGGAGGGGGTAAAGGACAAGCAGAGACTGAGGAGAGAATATTTTACATAACAATGGGCAATAGCAAGAGATGCCTTATAACTATTAAACTCTGCCACTCGCACAAACGTTAGGTGATACTGGATATTAGTCTTGGACATATTTAGCTATATTATTTCTCCATCCCTAAGCAGCTTTTCTTCTTCAGACAACCTAAGAGCACAATGTAACATCTGGCGTATTTGTGAGGGAAGATGAGAGAGACTGGCTGTTGTGGTCTATACGAAGTAAGGAAAGCAACAACGTAGGACAGATTTAGCAGTTTATTTCATCCTTATGCAAGATTTTTCGTGTTACAGTCAACCTCAGGGCACGAGTAACAACTGGCGTGTCTGTGTGAGGGAAGATGAGAGAGTTGACAGTTGTGGTTTACACGCGAAGCCAAGCACGTGCTCCTGTCAGCTAGCGTCTGTGATTCTTGTTAACATTTACAGAGTCCATGTTACGGATCGCCTTTTTGATAACGCGTCCTTTTTAAAGTTTCATTGCTATCTAAAAAAAAAAAAAAAAAAGACTGTGTTGGACTGTTGCTTAATACAGTTCCATTACTTGTTGTAAATTTGATCCTCCATTTTCTTCCAGTACGCAGTACCAGCTGTATATAGAAATTACACCCCTGACTTAAAATGGTGCATACAAACACGTGTCAAAATGTTTTCATGCTTCTACGCCCCTTGTCAAATCATATTCTGGTGACGAGACATGCTAGTGTGTGTTAAGGTGCGTGTGCTTGCCTGTGCGTCTTGTAGAATCATGTAGCAATAGTGTGTCAAGGTGCGTGTGTTTGCCTCTACGTCTTGTAAAATCATATGCTAGTGACGGGACATGCAGGAGTGTGTTAGGGTGCGTGTGTTTGCCTTTACGTCTGGTAAAAACATATGCTGGCGACGGGACATGCAAAAGTGTCTCAGCGTGCGTCTACATGCTTCTCTTGTCTCCCTGTCTGCTTCACTGCCTGCCGAGCCTACCTCTTCCAACAACACGGAACACTGGAGGATATTAATATTCCAGTCAACGCAGGTGCATGTGCGTGCGTGCGTGTCATCATTATTATCATCATCGTCGTATTCGTCGTTGTCTTCCTCCTCCTCCTCCTCCTCCTCCTCCTCCTCCTCCTCCGTGGCTGTGTCTCCCTGCAGGGTAACACTTTACAAAAGGTGGTGTTCGTGCTGGCTGACGATACATCCTGAAACCTTCCTTAAATACCTTGCCTAATGGGTCAAAGTATCCTCGTGTGTTACTAATCCAAACTAAACGGATAATAATATAGCACTTAAAGCAACAATAAGGTGTGATACGCAAAATAATTGGCTTAAGAAGAAGTGTTGCTGTCTGCCAAGCCAACAAGAGGGGCATAAATGGTGTGTCGTGTGGTCGTAAAGCTTAGTTAGTTACCGGGAATATCACCCACACTGTTAACGCCAAGCCTTTCTCCTCCCTGTCAGTGCCGCCGTCACCACCTTTTCCTCCCTCCCTCTTGTCTTCATTACCTGTCAGCCTTCGTCCCCAGGTGCTGAGGAGGAGCCTACACGTGGTGGCACTGTGCACTCATAGTTTCCTGCACCTCACCATGAGAAGGGGCTTGGTCTGACTCTTGTAAGAAGCTGTCTACCACACTGGGATTACGGATATCTACACGTTGCATGTACTGTACTGTACATGTACGACGGTCCCGTAGGAGCAGTTTCTGATTGTGGTTGACGGGTCTGCTCAGCTAGACTAACCGATGTTAAGCAACAACCTGCTCTGTCTACCCGTCCGTCTGACTTCCTGTCTCATCCTTTGAGTCTCCTGTCCATTGGCAATAGCCACCATGCATTTCAGATAGCAGAACCCTCAGGCACATTAGTCATGCAGACATATCACTCGTATCTTCCTCATCTTCTGTTGCCATCATGCACTTCGGTAAACAGACTCTCCATCCACACCCTCCCCACGGCGAGGTGCAGGGAAATATATGGAGGTTTGGCTCGCGGATGCATGTCGCTGCTGCTCCACCCAGGGTGTCCAACGCTACCACGCACAGGCTTCTCATCAGCGCCAGGCAAAACATATAGGAATATATAGTATGCAGGCAAGAAAGCAATCTAGTTGGCTGGCAGGCTGACAGGTAGGCAGGTGGTGTTAAAAATAATATACAATAAAAAAAAAAAGGAAAAGGTGACAAAAGAGGCAAGGAATACACAGTAAAATCTGAAAAAAAAAAAAAAAAAATGACAAAGAAGGCAAGAAATGTACAATGAAAAAAATGACAGAGGAGGAAATATATATACACTGACGATGACTAATTTCTGGCCAGGGATGCCCCCTTCCTACTGCTGTATACCCAGGTAAGAGGGTAGA
This sequence comes from Coenobita brevimanus, assembly GCF_032717465.1. Lineage (NCBI taxonomy): Eukaryota > Metazoa > Arthropoda > Malacostraca > Decapoda > Coenobitidae > Coenobita > Coenobita brevimanus. Next base: position 419,054 of record NW_027644746.1, on the reverse strand, counting down.
GGGGGACGAAACGACCTCCACCCCAACCCCCCCATACCCCTACCCACCCATCCCCCACCCGTCATTCTTAACTCGCAGTTACATCTGAAGCTGATTTCCTGCTTAACATTCTTGGTGCCACTGCTGATACAAACATAAAACACTGGGACGTGTTACAAGTATATAATATAACCATCAACACGCCGCAGAAAGAACACAATGCTTTATGATGGTGACGGTAAAACAAACATGTTAACATCGGCCAACTCAGGCCTCGTGTGTTTGGTGCACCGCTTAGCGCGCGCGCGCGCACACACACACACACACACACACACACACACACACACACACACATCTACATACATATATCACAAATGTGTACACACTACATACATATATACATACATACACGCACACACATCACGAAGCATACACGTCCAGTACATACACACTCACAGACACCAACACATGTACGTCAAACACACTCACATACACACCTACACATGTACTATTGCGGCCAGGAGTTCTTAGCCACCCTCGTCCAGCCAATCCGTGTATGTGGCAGCGTCGCATTCACGAGCACAGAAGTTGCCTTAGATGCATTTGTGTCGAATAATATTCCTTCAGCTTTGGGCTTGTACTAATAGATAAAGCAATTGTAATATTTACTTTGGAGGTTTGAGTCTGATAACACGAATATATCATACTTATTATTTAATAACTTGTTTCTCGTATAGAGCCAAGCAAGTGACAAATATGTATATTTGGTTCCACTCCACGACATCCTGTAGGTTTGAACCAGCGAACACAGAGTGAACAAGTTCGAAACATTCATTTGTTACCAGGAGAGAGAGAGAGAGAGAGAGAGAGTATGGTGGGCGCCTGTGAATTTTGGAATAATGAGGTGGAGGCAGACTGGCGCAGGGAAATGCAAGGGATGAGAAACCCTGGATTCCTATGATCCATTGAAAACAGGCCACAGTGTGAATATTTCTTCCATCAGTCACTAGAGGTAGCCTTGCTTTGTGATATATATATATATATATATATATATATATATTAGGATTGCTTTCGTTGGAATAATGAATTAGGAGATAAATGCTGTTGATTTAACAAAAACCTATGATTAAGAAAGTAATTTTCCTCTCTGTACCACGTTGAGTACACCGCTTCCCGTCCGATCAGCGAAGTTAAGCAACGTTGGGTCTGGTTAGTACTTGGATGGGTGACCGCCTGGGAACACCAGATGCTGTTGGCATCCCTACGTCAAGTGGGGTTGGTGGAGGATTAGTGCCCCTCCCTGTAAAACAATTAACTCTAAGCCCTTGGCCACCCCGTTTGGGATACATGGCGTCTGGCAATGAATGAATGAAAATTTGCCTCTCTGTCCAGAGAGAGATATCCAGTTAATGAGAAAAATACTCATGAGTTTGCCAATAATCTCCAGGTGCCAACCACGAGAGAGAGAAAAAAAAATGCTAACATAATGCATTTAACAGAAGTTACGCGGCCTGCCAAATTATTTGACAAAGTCAACTGGCGTTACGCAGAATAAAACCCATCTTTCATTTTGTCCGACGAGACGTTATCCTGGGATAAATAAACTCCTTCGTCATGAGCCAAAGGAAAAATTCCCTGTTTAGCTCGAGCACCTTATTTACTCGTATCGCATTAAATCATGTGTCTGTAGCCGGAATGAAGCCCCTTATCTACAGCCTGGCAAACTCCCTGTAAAGAGTACCCGGTACTATTTTCTACCGACAGACTGAGTTAAGCGGTGAGACTCATCTTTCGTGTAAGGAAATCCATCCCGCCTATGTGTGTGTGTGTGTGTGTGTGTGTGTGTGTGTGTGTGTGTGTGTGTGTTGAATTGAGAGTCATCTGACTTGTGGAGCATGGTATGCGGGTTGGTCGGTTGGTGACTGGGTGGATGGATTGGTTAATGTAGGCTGGTTGTTTCACAGGCGGATTAGGTGGAGTGGGTGGGCGAGAGGTAGGGGGAAAGGGTTGTTGGACTGGTTAAGTGGGGTGGAGTGGGGATCGTGCATTGTAGGACAAAGCAAGAGACGGGTTTGTGTCGTCCTGCCTTTGAGACATTCTGTATTGAGTAAGGTTGTGGGTATGTGCGTTGATGGGTGGGTGTGTAGGTGGATGGACGGATTGTGGGAAAACAGCCACTAGGAATAGGTGATATGAGTTAATGTCCGAGTTGGGAAGAGTTTAGTGTTCGGAAAATCGGTCCACAGGGGATATTATTCTGGAATTATGCTGAAGTAGGTATATATATATATCCAGTGGGTTACAAAAGGTCCATCTTGCAATACGTCTGTTGCTTAAGAGGTCTGTGTTTCAACTGCACGCATCAGTGGGTGATATAACCACGTCGGATAACAGGTTTATGGGGAAGATAGGTTCATTTATGAAAAATACATCCATGGGTATACGACCATGTAGGAAACCTGTATCCATGGAGAGATTCAAGGTCGAAGGAAAAATTGGTCCGTGGGGAGAAAGTACATCAATGGGGAAAATTAGTTCGTAGGAAAATAGGTTACGTAAAAAAGTAGGCGTCTTTGAAAAAAAAAAAAAAAAACAGAAGTCATGAAGGAAAATAGATCCATGGAGGATTGTGCTCCGAGTGTTGAAAATGTTCATTGCTAAAAATATTCATGGGGTGAAAACAGGTCCATAGGGGTATACACGTACTGGAAACATACATGGAATATTTATAATAAGTGGGACCTAAAATATCCAACTTTTAACAGCGACCGTTGCCTGGAATTAGGCTTACCACTGCACACCTTGCACCAAACAGCCATTAGCCAGACTCTATTACCACTTCGTCATCCAGTTATTATATTTCATAATTTACCTTCATTTAGTCATTTAGGCATAGAAAGCCAACCGAAACGAAAGGAAAAATCCCTGTTTAACTGTGTTGAGCAGCTCATTTCTCCACCTCATTCCTCTAAAATTCACAGGCACCCGCTACTCTCTCTCTCTCTCTCTCTCTCTCTCTCTCTCTCTCTCTCTCTCTCTCTCTCTCTCTCTCTCTCTCTCTCTCTATACTGTTAACAAATAAATGTTTCGAACTTGTTCACTCTGTGTTCGCTGGTTCAAACCTACAGGACGTCATGGAGTGGAACCAAATATACATATTTATCACTTGCTTGGCTCTATACGAGAAACAAGTTATTAAATAATCATTATGATATATTCGTGATATCAGAGTCAAACCTTCAGTGTAAATATTACTATTGCTTTATCCATTAGTATAAGCCCAAAGCTGAAGGGGTATTTTTAGACAGAAATGCATCGAAGGCAACTTCTGTGCTCGTGAATGCGATGCTGCCACATTCACGGGTTGGCTGGACGAGGGTGGTTAAGAACTCCTGACCGCAATAGTACATATTAGAATAAATTTAAAGCAGGCCTCACTGTTTCCATCTCCCTGCTGGTTCTCACGCCAACATGGTGCAGTGGAGTTATACAGGTAACCCAGGAGTGGCGCCGTCAGTGCTCGAGCAGGCGAACCTTGAGTCAAAAGACTGTTTCCTCTGCATCCCGCCAGGAAACCAAGCACACAGCAACATGTGCAGTGTGCCACTAACCCAGCTACAACCTCCAGGAATGGGGACAGCCTACATGCCAGCATACCCGACCCTGCACCCGGGGGAGGCGTGGCGTAGTCGGTAGAGAGTTGGCCTGCCGTTCTAACGAACCCAGGTTCAAATCCCCGCTGGGGCAGGGAACAGTTTAAGGATTTGAATTTCATTAAATCAAGCTTTACTGATCTACTAGAAGACCCGCCGACATGTCGTAAAAATACCCCCGCTAATACCAATACACCAGTCCTGTATGAGACAGCCCTAGCATGTATTCAGTATGGACGGTGGGTGTTAGCGCCGAAGTGGTGACATGTAGAGGTGTATGGTATGTAGGAGGACTGCTGGGACTTGATAGCAGGCTGTGAAGCCTATGCCCAGAGTCGGACACATAAAAAAAAAAAAAAAAGCACAGATCAAGTGATGAGTATCTGCACCACGAGAGGCTGCTGGTAATGCTACTATGGAAATGTCGCCATCCCATTTAGAAGCATGGCCCGTGGCGTCAAGTGCTACACCCGTGGTTGCAAGTTGGTCCCATCCTTGGCTGTGGGTTCCGTGAGATTGCTGTATGATCCTGAAGTGCATCAATGTGTGGATACATGGGTTGCCAAGCATAGATTCGAGGCCATGCACAGAGAGGAGGCCATTGGCATGGTAAGGAGCATGGTGGGCATGGTCAGACTTCTTCACATACACGCAGGAGAACCTACGGAGTGGCGTTCTCGTATGGTGGTGGTCCAGAAGAAAGATGGGTGGTCGCGCAGAACAGTGGAGTATCAGCGACTCAACCAGGCAATCCATTGGGAGACCCACCACACCTGACCCCCATTCGACACAATCATTAGCGTGCCGAAGCACATGTTCAAAACAGTAGTGGATGTTTATTTGGAGTACCATCAAATTCACCTCGATGAGGAGAGCAAGAAGATAATCACCATCACCCTGTGGGACCACTTCCTCTTCCAGCACACACCCATGGGCCACTGTACAAGGCAGGAAGCCCTTACCAAGCGCTTCGATGATGCAGCAGCAGAGATCCCTAGTAAATTGAAATGTGTCAACAACACGCTCCTGCATGACCATAGCGTTCCTGATGCTCTCTGGCATACATACCAGTTCTTGGGAACATGTGCAGAAAACAGGATCACTCTCCACCCAGACAAGTTCCGTTTCTTCAGAAGCGTGACCTTCTCAGGTTACCAATTCAGCTGGGAGGAGTATCAGCCTACCCAGGACTTGCTAAGCAGTATAACCAGTTTCCAGATGGTGCCACGCCCCTCCCTCACAGATATCCGATCGTGGTTTGGGCTGGTGAACCAGGTGGCACCACTCCTCGCCATTGCAGCACTCATGGAGCCCTTCAGAGAATTATTGAAAAAAACATCAGGGAAAGTGGTGTACTGAAGCGGCCAACTCCAGTCCATCTTCAAGTCAACAAGGGAGGCTATAGGCCAGCTTGTGACGAAGGGCCTCCAGTATTATGGCCACACAGCCCACAGCAGTGTTCACCGACTTCAACATTCTTGGCATTGGTTTCGTTGTCATGCAGCAGTACTGCCAGTGTGTGTCTCAAGAAGCCCCCTTTTGCTGCAGGGGTGGCTGGATATTGGCCCTGTGGGGAAGCCGCCATCTAACAGTGGCCGAGAAAAACTACTCAACATTGGAGGGGGAGGCCCTTGCCATCGCATGGTGCCTGAAAAAGGCTCACCTGTCCCTGCTGGGGTGTCCGGACCTCATCTTCATCACAGACCACCCCGCACTCACCAAGATCTTCAAGGACAAAGAGCTGAAAGACATCAGCAACCCCCACATACTCAACCTCAAGAAGACACTGATGTACTCATTTCGCATAAAGTACCTAATGGAGGAGGTGAACCGCACAGCAGACACGCTCTCAAGATATCCCGTGCTATGGGGCAGACAGGACGAGACAAACATGGTGGTGGACGAAGCTACATATGCCGTGGTTGCGGCAGCGATGGCTTGCACCCTAGAAGAAGAGGAAGGCGCCATTGTGGACCTCCATCAAGTGGAGGATTAAACTCTCCAGGATGAGGACTACAGGCTCCTCCATGAGCACATGAGTGCCGGTGACTGGACTGACTGGAAGGATTAGGAGCCAATAGCACTCTGCCTGTACTAAAGGATGAGGAGGGACCTTTCATGCCAGGAGGTCATTGTCATGTTCGCTAGAGATGAGGGGCACCTGCGACTTGTAATCCACACAGCCCTTCACCGTGCGGTCCTTGCCAACCACCACGCAGGTCACAAGGACAGAGACTCCTTGCTCAGGTACGCCAGGCAATGCGTGTACTGCCCCAGCATAGATACTGAGGTGAAGTAGAAGTGAAGGCACTGTCAGGTGTACGAAATGAATGCCCCATCACAACCCGCGGAAACCTTCCTGCCCACACTCCCACCTGAGTACACCTTCCAGCAAACGGTGGCTGACCTTTTCTAACTGGAGGGGGAAAGGTACATCGCTTATGCAGACAAGCTAACCAGCTGGTTGGAGGTGGAGCATCTGCCCAGGAGCATTGCCAGCTCACGGCTTATAACAGCCTTTCTTAAGTGGTTGAAGAGGTTCGGTATCCCAGAGGTTCTGTCTTGTGAGGGGGGTATGAACCTCGTAAGTGGGGAAATGAGGGCATTCCCATCCGTGTGGCATGTGCAACTGAGGGTGTCATCAGCCCATGACCCACAGTCCAATGGCTGAGCAGAGGCTGCAGTCAAGTCCGCCATGAGGCTACTGAGGAACAACACCCACCCAGGAGGCTCCCTGGACTCGGATGCTGCTGCTAGGTCCTTATTGCAGTACCTCAATACCCTGCTACATGATACCGATGTATCCCCAGCCCAGCTGCTGATAAGACGTCAGCTGAGAGACTCTGTACCTGCTGCCAAAGAACACTACAGGATCAGCAGCCGATGGGCCAGGATGCCGAAAAGCAGGGAATGGCCCACGGCCCACACTGGGGATGCAGTGTCCATGAGATTCAACCAGATGGCACACAACGTCGCCCCTCTCGACCCAGGACAGTGGGTGGACCTACAGAACCAGGAGATGGAGTGATGGGACAGTGTCGGGGATATCGTTGACACCCCACCCTCAAGGCAAATACCTGGTGCAGCTGGACGGCAGTGGTCGAACCTCCCTCTCAGAAATCGTCGCCACCTACGCCCCTACGAGGAGTCAAGGGAACAGATACCCACCACGCATATTGAAGATGGTCCCCATCGGGAGGCTGACCACAGGGGGGAGGCTCCTCAGCCTCTCCCTCCCGTAGGGAGGCTGCAGCATGCTAGGCGCGCCCCAAGACACCTAGAAAACTATGTACCGTGACATTGAGGTGTTGTGTGCCCCTGATCATGTCAAGGTGTTTTGTAATGTGTATGACCTTGTTGCACTTGTACTATATTACCAGAGCAATGGTTGCTCCTGCACATGCAATTGATTTCCTTATTGATGCAATTATGCCACTCCAAAGTCAGAATGTATGTGACATGTAAATTTTGCCACTCTTGTGTCATGTAATGCCTAGTCTCAAGTCATGATGAGTGTCAGTACCTGCCCATTGCTTTGTTGTTGCATGACCTTCCTCCTCCTCGACTAATGTGCTTTATATCAATACTGCACTAGGTTCAGAGTTCTCTGCAATGGAGGGTGTGTGTGTTGGAGTTTGAATTGACGTGGGAAGTTTCCCATCACCGCCCGTGCCTGGGGCTTGCTTGGCGTGGGCGGGCAGTCTGCCTCAGGCCATTATAGAGGGAGGTGACGCCCTTGCCTGTACATATTAGAATAAATCTCAAGCTAGCCTCGCTGTTTCCATCTCCCTCCTGGGTCTCACCCTATCAGTGACTGTCCCTTCTTTCGCTAAGGATTGTATAACCAAACTTGGTCACCAACCTTGAAGGTCATCCAACTTGCATTGGCATCATACTTGCACTTCATCACCTCTCCTGAAAACTAAAGGGTTCTCCACACTTGATGATGTACCTTAGCCAACCTTTTCTGAAGTTGCTTCGCAAAGCTGGAGATGTCTGTAGGCAGCTCTTCCCTTGGTGGTCTTCCCAATAACAAGTCAACGGGTAAGTGTAACTCGTGGCCCAACATCGGTTTTGCCAGGGTGTTGCCGTTAGACTCATGAGGTGCAGATTGATATGCCGTCAGTAATGCAGGTAATTTCTGGTCCTATTCTCTTTGTCCCACTCCGCAGTACTAGGCCAGTTCTTGTCCTAGGGTTCAGTTGAAAATCTCCGTCATCCCATCTGACTGTGGCCTTAGTGGGGTCATCCTGGTCTTCTTGATCCCCAACAACTTGCAGCACTCATGGAACACAGCAGTTTCAAAGTTTCTACCCAGGTCTGAATGGACTCTTGAGGCATCCCAAAACAAGAGAAAAATTGATCAACTACCACCTGAGCAACAGTCGCAGCCTCTTGATCAGGGATGGCATAGCCTTCTGGCCACTTTGTGCAACAGTCCATGGCGACACATATATACAGGTTACCTCTTTCAGTGAGTGGCAAAGGTCCAGCAATGTCCACCAGGATTCTTTCCATCGGTGCACCCACTTGGTACAGCTGAAGAGGGGCACAACCACGTTTCTTGGGTCCCTTCTTGGCACAACACACATCACAGGCCCTACACCACTCTTCAACATCCTGATGCATGGCAATTCAGAAGAACCTCTGTCGCATTCAGGTTCGAGTTTTCTTCACTCTCAGGTGCCCATCAGTGATCTGGTTATGGGACTTGTCCAATATCCCAGGCCTCATTTTCTTCAGAACCATCAGTTGCCAATACTTGCTGCGGCCATCAGGTGTCTCCCACTGACACTCCAGAAGTCCGTTCTTCAAGCAAAGAGGGTCCCACTGACTCCAGAAGCTCCGGGTTAAAGGGCTAAATCTAGAAACCTATTCCCAAAATGGTCGCATTGTACTCTGCTGCATCCACTGTAGCACTGGTTGTAAATCTTCATCCTCGATCGCATCTTCTTCAGGTCTTCTGCGTCTAATGCTGGCCCTGTCACTGCAGTTTGGTTGCATTTCTTGCTACAGACTTCTTTTTCACTACACTGCTGGCACTCCGGGTCACAAGACCCATGACTCAGGCTGTCAGCATTGCCATGTACGCAAACAGGATGGTGATGTACCTCATAACTGTGCTGGTCCAGCCTCCCAAGCCAGTGGCCAGTTGTCCTTCCAGATTCTTTAGCGTTTTCAGCCACTTGAGTGCTGCATGATCCATCCTGATGGTGAAGCAGGACCAATACAAGCAGGGATGGAAGAAATCAAGGCTCTTCATCACTGGCAAGTGTGCCTTACGGGTCACACAGTAGTTTCGCTGTGGTGGGCTGAGCTTCTTGGTGTAGTATGCCACCACATACTTCTTGTCAACCTTTTTATGTGACAGAACTCCACCAATACCATCGTCACTAGAATCACAGTTCAAGATAAGTGGCTGACTCTGATCAGGGTATGGCAATACTGGAGAGCTTGCCAAAGCATGCTTGAGTTCGTCGAAGGCTTTCTGAGTTTCTGCTGTCCACACAAACTTCTGCCTCTTCCCAAGCAGCTTGTGCAGAGGTTCAGCTATCATTGCAAAGTCCCTAATGAAACGCTGTAGTATGTGCACACACCAAGAAAATTCCATATGTCCTTCACTCAAGTTGGAATTGGCCAGTTTTCTACAGCTGCCACCTTCTCTGGGTCAGTACGGATCCTGCTCTTGCCTACAATGTGTCCCAGGTACTTTACTTCCTTTTGAAACAAGTAGCACTTCTTGGGGTTCAGCTTGAGGTGTACTGCACGGGTCCTGTTCAGCAACTCTGACAGCCTTTCCAATTCCTGGTCGAACGTCCGTCCAAACACAATCACATCGTCCAGATAGATGAGAGCTATCTGCCAGAGCAGACCTTCAAGTACGCAGTCCATGAGACGCTCAAAAGTAGCTGGGGCATTGCAAAGGCAAATGCTATCACTTTAAACTGCCTGTGGCGGTGTGGGATGGGGATGTAACTGTATGTTATTTATGGTGAGTATGATGGTATTTGAATGATTTAAATGACAAAGATTGTAAGAAGCAATTAACAAAACAAATCGATTAGGAAGAGGTGTTAGGGAGCTTCTTTAACCCATAAGAATATAAGCCCAAGTCAGAAGTCATGTATGCCATATTGTTATATATTAGAAGATACTCCTGTGGAATATTTTGACGAGTTGAAGGATGTAAGAATTAAGCCTTTGATGTATTCAAAACAAGATTACTTTAGCCTCAGTCAGAGATATGAGCCAAGTCAGACATTAGGTGTGCCATAGCCTCATCTCTTGTTTGCTGACGTACCTGCTGAGATGGACGCTGAGAGATGCGAATGGAAAGGCGAAGAGTGGAGTCACCAACGTATGAGTGGATAGGGTTATATGTACAGCTTAGAAGGTCATTGATGAATAAAAGGAAGAGAGTTGGTGATAGGACAGAGCCCTGAGGAACACTGTATTGATAGCTCTAGGAGAAGAACGGTGGCTGTCTACAACAGCAGCTATAGAACGACAAGAAAGGAATCATGAGATGAGGGTACAGACAGAAGGATAGAAATTGCAAGAAGGTAGTTTGAAAATTTAAGATTTATGCCAGATAATTTAAGATTTATGCCAGACTCGATCGAAAGCCTTTGAGATGTCAAGTGCAATGGCAAAGCTATCGCCAAAATCCCGAACGGAATATGACCAGGAGTCTGATAGGTAGGTGACCATCACCAGTGGAGCGTCCCTGACGGAACCCATACTGTCGATCAGGAAGAAGGCTGTGATAGGAAAGATGCTTTAAATTAGTTTTGTTAAGACTTTACAATTATTTCTGTACTGTAAGTGTTATACACAGTCTTGTTTTAATGTGTTTAGATATAATTATTCCTACTTCCTTTTATATATTTTGCTTAGAAATCCAGTGTCTCATTATACACTGAACTTCGCTATGTTGTATTATCCACCCTCTTAACACTATCTTGGAGCGAGCGGACCCCTCCCCCCTCCGTCCGTCCCCGGGTTATCCTCAGCTGCCCCCTCCCACTCTCCCCTCGGCTGAGAGAATGATTGCGCATGCGTGGAAGGGCTGGTTCTGCGTTCCCTGCGCCTCATACAGCACTCTCAGATACCGCCGCGAGGAGAAACAGTGCAGGCAGTAGAGAGAGAGGGGGAGAGAGGCACAGAGGCGAGACATACAAAGAGGGAGGTAGAGAGAGACAGAAGAGACAAGATGGTGACGGAGTTCCTACTGTTCGTGTTAATTTTCCATTTCCTTTACCTTGCTTTTAAGAAACCATCGAGGCTGCCCCCAGGTAAGCAGTGGCCATTCTAGGATTTTTATCTTTCCTTTTCTTCTGAGGGAGGGATGGAAGGATTCTAAAATTTCCCCAGTTCTCTTTCACTGGGAAAACATAAAGGAACGGGTATGTGTGCTACCCAGTTCCCTGCTGGCTGAGCTGTTTTTCCTGCAGTTTTTTTACTTGCTCTGCTATTTTCGTTTTTTTCTTACTTGCTGTTCTGTTTGGGTTGTTTTTTTCATTTGTTGAACTGTTTTGTTGTGTTTTTATTTGTTGAGCTTTTTGTTTTGTTTTTACTTGCTGTTCTGTTTTGATTATGTTTTTTTATTTACTGAGCTGTTTTGTTGTGTTGTTTTATTTTCTGAGCTGTGTTGTGCTTCTTAATTTTATGAGCTGTTTTGGTTGTGTTTTTTGACTTCCTGAGGCGTTTTTTTTTTTTTTTTTTGTCTTGCTGAGTTACTTATTGTGTTTTTTGATTTACTGAGCTGTTTTGGTTGCGTTTTTTTGTCTTGCTGAGTTTCTTTTTTTTTATTGCAGAGCTGTTTTAGTTGTTTTTTTACTTGCTGTGTTATTTTGATAATTTTGCTTGTGTTTTTGACTTGCTGAGCTGCTTTGGTTGCTATTTTGGGTGTGTTTTTTGACTTTCAAGTAGAAGAGGTGAATTATTAGGTCAGAGGAACATGCCAAGCCTCTCTCAGCTTAGTAATATTAGCCAGCAGAGGAAAGTGACAAGTAGAAGAGGTGAAATATTAGGGAAGAGAAACATACCAAGCCTCTCTCACCTTCGGAATATAAGCCAGCAGAGGAAAGTGACAAGTAGAGGTGAAATATTAGGGCAGAGAAACATACCAAGCCTCTCTCACCTTCGGAATATAAGCCAGCAGAGGAAAGTGACAAGTAGAGGTGAAATATTAGGGCAGAGAAACATACCAAGCCTCTCTTAGCTTAGGAATATTAGCCAGCTCCGTTAATAGCCAAATGTTGTCAGACTGTAGGGTAAATCTTACTAATAGCCAAGGAGACTCATTCCCGCCTCATAACCTCTTTCAGTTTCATTAATGACCAAATGTTTGAGACTGGAGGGTTAATTTGACTAGTAACCAAGAAGGCTGATTCTTACCTCATAACTAAGACGCATCAAATTTTCCTTACGTGATAACCAAGGCATGTACTCTCATCGGGTAAGGAGTTCCCTAACACCTCTTCCTTAGTGATTTTTTTTTTATTATTATGCCTGGGTTAATATCCTTTTGTACGTTGTTTATGCAGAGTATGGCGATATTAGATGGATTTATGTAACACAGGGGAGGACTGTAAAGTGTCACAAGCCAAATAAATCACTTAAGGAAAGATGTTAGGGAGTTTCTTTACAAGAATATGTGCCCAACCAACTACAGGCTCCTATGACCCACTTAGCTGAAGAAAAAATCTCTCTCTGTATCTCTCTATCTGTCTACCTATAGCCAGAGAATCACGTAAGGGGTGGACACAAACAAATCGCCTCCATGTCGCCCTGTCTCCTACCGCTTCGCTCTCCGAGGTTTTGTAACACTTTATTTTTTTTTCAGATACAGATAAATTTATTTATTGTTTACAAGTACTGCTTCATGTAGTGTTAGGTTATTTCTATACACATTTTTTAGTACCTTCATTCCAGGTGATATCACATTTTTCACTTGACAGCATTCAGTTAACTTTGAATTCTTTAGAACAGCAGCAATCAAAATGCCCCGGAACGTTACCTGCACAGCCTGCACCGTCAGCTTCACTGGAGTTTTTTTCCATTGACCGCTCTTTTGTTTGCAGGATGTGCAAACACTGGCGTGATCTTGAGGTAAAGCTGTCTGAAGCTACTAACAAAATTAATATTCTGACGTTTGCGCCTATGAGCACGAGGGCCAGAGATCGAATCTCGGTCAGACCAGTGTGATTAATTTGTTAAGTTTCAGTCCGGTCATTACATTGATTGGCAGTGGTGTGGGATACGAGGCGAGGCTTAGAGGGCAATGATGTTGTTGCTGGTAGCGTCCTAGTCGTTACATCTCTGGGGTGAGCTGTCTGGTGTGGTCCACAGCGCCCCCATTGGTGGCTCCCGATGCTACGCTACTGTGTGTTCAAAACTGACCAAATTAATCACCAGGGGGAGAAAGGAGTGATATAATGGGGTAATATAAAAGCCTGTGTTGCTTGGAGGCAAAGCGGGGATCCTCTCACTGGCTCAGTGCTAACGTGCACGCCTACGATGCACGAGGGCCCAGGAACGAATCTTAGCCAGACTGTTGATTAATTTGTTAAGTTTCGGTTCGGTTATTATGCTGCCACTGAAACTACCCAACCCCCATCGGAATAGGATAATTTCCAGGTAGTATGAAATGGTGAGAGAGTGAAAAGGATGCGATGCATTTTACCAGTCACCACCTATAATAGGTTCTGGATATTGGCTGATGCTGACGAAGAAACTCATGAGGCTCGACTGGTGGGGGACTCAATCATCCGTATACAGCTTGTGGAGTTCTGTGGCAGAGCACCAACTAAAAGAAAGCGTTATTGCATTCCAGGTGCTGGACTTGATGTAACTAAGGCTGTGCACACTGTTTTGGAAGGTACAGCCAATGACAGTCTGGTTATCATACACGCAGGCAACAATGTAATGTAATGTGAACCTGGCCTGAAGAGCTCCTGAACAAGTTCAAGTCGATGCTGCAGCATGACAAGGAAAAAACTAATAATATTCTTATTTCAGGTGTTCTCCCAAGGGTTGCCACAAGCAGTGTCTTTTACAGCAATGTTCTTAGCTCAAATAATCGTATTAAGTCACTTTGCTTACAGGGGGGTAATTGAGTTTGTAGACACCTGGAATCACTTCTATAAGCAGTGGGCTCTGTTTACATATGATGATCTACATTTAAATGCAGTTGGTTCTGCTCATCTTAGTCGTTTATTGGATGATGCAGTGTGTTTTTTGTGGCAAAAAATCACTCATCGTATGAGGCCTATAGACGAGTTGATGTAGATGTCATGAATCATAGGCAGACAAATGGAGGCAAGGATATTAAGGCTCTTCTTGTGAAAGCACATAGTTTGTGAAATGTATTTTCTGACTTAGAGGCTTATGTTCTTGCTGAAAACTATGATGTCATAGGCGTAATAGAATCATGGCTCAACACAGAACAACGAGATTTTTTTAGCAGAGTACAACCTTTAGTAATGAGAATAATAATAATAGAGTGGGGGGCGGTGTATTGTTATATATTAAAGTTAGACTTCATCCAGTCGTAATTCATAAGCCCTCTATTGATAATGTTAATTGTATTTATCTTCAACTCAGAAATACATCCCGTGGCAAAACAGTATTTGGATTGATTTATCAACTGCCTGCACAGTCCAATAATATAGACAGTGAAATTTACAGCCAAACTGCTGAAATATGTAGCACCCATAATACTGTAATCTTTGGTGATTTTAATTTACTGGTTGCCAAATGGGGAGAGACCCTGTTGTCACACACAGGGTTGGACCTGAACTCTAACTTGCAAGAACTTTCATTGCATCAGTTCATAGACTGCTCAAAACGAGGTGTTGACATATTAGACCTGATTTTGGCCACATTGGAAATCTTGGTAAATAATGTCATCGTAGGGGAAAGAGTTTTTTTATGCGAAGAAAAAAGAACCACAGGCCGCGAGCCCTCAATTATTGTTCCTTCCAAGAGAAAAACAAAATACAAGAGAGAGCCAAATTCAAGATCTTATCATTTCGAGATGCCTGGACACAATGTGTTTGAAAGACTGGAGATCACAGGAAGCAGGAAACACAGCCAGAGGGAGACAGTTTCAGAGTTGACCTGTTGCATAAATGAAGGACTGGGTGTAACAGTTAACTCTTGCTTTAGAGAGTTAGACGGAAAAGGGATGAGAGTTTACTGCTAGACGGGTGCTACGCGCCCGCCGTAGAGGTGGACGAATTCATGCAGACAGTTCAGAGGAGCAGTGACCATTGAAGTAGCGATAGAAAAGAGACAAAGATGCAACAGTGTGATGAAGAGACAGAGGTTGAAAAGTCAGTAAGAGAAGGAAAGTTAATGAGACGAAAAGCCTTTGATCCACCCTATTGAGAAGAGCTGTATGTGGAAAGCCTCCACACACATGAGAGTTGTACTCCACACAGGAGCGGAAAAAAACCCTGTATAGAGTCAACAATTGTGCCCTGATAAAGAAGGAACGGAGTCAGCTTAGCACACCTAATCTCTTGGAAGGAGATTTTACAAGAGATATAATATGATGTTTCCAAGATAAGTCCCAAGTAAATGAAACCCCAACCATGTTCAAGGATGATGCAGGATTCAGCTGAATATTATTAAGCATTAGTGGGTATACCTGTGGAAGATTTTGTAGGGTTGATAGATGTAAAAACTGAGTCTTTGATGCATTAAAAACAACCAGATTATTTTCACCCCAGTCAGAGATACAAGGCTAGTCAGACATTAGGTGTGCCATAGCCTCATCCCATGTTTGTTGAAGCAACTGCTGAGATGGACGTTGCAGGAACCGAATGGAAAGATGAAGGGTGGAGTTGTGACTCTCGATTCTTGTAGCAGGAGTTAAAGATGAATGCAGGGAGTTGATCTTGATTTATTATATTCAGAGAAAATCTTAAGTTGAGCAGTGTATGTATTACAGAGACTTAATATACTAAGTAAGTCTAGTTGGACCCCTCTTCTTGTTCACTCTCTCCACTACCTGTCGGTTCTATAGCTAGCCTCCTTCTGAGCTCTGCTTCCTAAATTCTGGTGTAGCAGGGGTCGTGTCACGTGTGTTACACTGTTGTTGGAATGTTCTAGAAACCTGTGTGTGAGTATGTGTGTATGTGTGTGTATGGTCACTAGGCATTGTTCGTGTGCTTATCTCGCTGACACACTACCTATATCATCCCCTGACTTGCTGCTTCCAGTGTATTGTCAACATTTCCTCACTTACACTTGTCAGCTACATAACCAATGATGTATCTGGATTCTGGGCTGTAGCTTTCAGCCTCAACCATCAGTAGATAGACAGGACATGAAGTTGACAGTATTCAGTATACTGCTTTTAAAATATTAGCTGTATAATTAGCAGAGAAATCAAATAAATAAAAAAATCAAATAAATTGAATGAATAAAAATCATTGATGTTTTATTTATTATTTTAATTCAAAAAATAAGAAAAAACACCAACCCTGAACCAAAATGATACCTAGCTTGAGAAACAAACCATACTAGGAGCGTTTAGAAGCTCTGAATCTCTTCACCCTAACTAGTGCAGATTACGAGGAGATTTAATTCAAGTATTTAAAATATTCAAAGGGCACGATAACATGGCTGTTGATAAATACTTCACAGCTGATCACTCGATTTATACTAGAGGCAATGGGCACAAAATAATTGGCAAACGATCCCAGTCGCATGAAGCCAAGCATTTCTTCTTTAACACAGTTGTAAATATATGGAACAAATTGCCCTCCAATGTAGTAAGCCATAATACAGTACTAACCTTTAAAGGTCGCTTGGATCAGTGTCTGTCGTCTAACCCCCAGTTTAATATGTTTGCTCCAGAATAAACGACTTGTGTATATACTCGTATGAGCTTTTTATTTTTTTTCCTCTCAGTGCCCAGATCAATTTATTAAATGCAAATATAGTAGAAGCACAGACTTGGATATGCACAGATAGCCCTGAGTTGACTGTCACTACTCTTCCTTTCGACCTGTGATGGGCTGTGGATCACTGAGGGTCCCTGTTAGTGAAGTGGGGGAGGCGGTGGCTGAATCGGTGCAGAGGAGGCCTGGAGTCCTGATGGACCCAGGTTGGAATCCCGGCTGGGGCAGGGAACATTTTAAGGATTTGAATTTCATAAAAAACAGACTTTCCTGATGTACCAGATGACCCGCCAACATGTCGTAAAAATACCCCCGCTAATACCAATACACCAGTCCTGTATGAGACAGCCCTAGCCTGTATTCAATATGGACGGTGGGTGTTAGCGCCAAAGTGGTGCCATGTGGAGGTGTAGGAGGACTACTGGGCCTTGGGATAAGCTAGTGTCCCCGGGATATAGGACCTGAAAGCCCTTGCCCAGAGTCGGACACATAAAGAAAAAGAAAAAAAAAAACGTGACCACTATTGGGATTTTTTTTTATGTACCAGGGGTCAAGAGAAAACTTGTATACTTCTCTCACATGGAAAAGTTCCATGTCTCAGTGGAGTAAACGGAGCTGTGGCCTGATTGACTGCTGCCTACCTTAAAAGCACCAGGCAAGGCTGCCACACCACCACTGAACTGTGCACTGAGCAATTTCCATGCCTTGTCTACAGACACCCCGTTAACTGAATGTACCCATACATGTCATGCCTCAGTTATTCATTATTTGATTATTCATTTTACTTTACTGCTTTCACTTTCAGGTTATTCAAAGTGGTAGCTTAAAGATAAAGTACTATAGAATGTAACTTTTCCTTTCAGTCTTTCCTATGAAATTTCCCTGTCAGTTTTTCCTGTTTTTCCTCACTTTTTCCTGCCAGTTTTAACAGGAGGGTTTGGAGGCGGGGGGAGCCTTCTTGCTTTACTGTCCTTATCCTTCAGCATGTAGAATTAGATCTCGCAGTTATAGTCTACTCTGTAACAAGTAGCCTCGAAAGGACGATAAGGTCTGTTGCTGTTTGCTTTCCTTTGTACTCCTTTGTACTAACTCATCCACCATCTCATAGAGCTCCTTATTCCATTCCTGAATCTCATCCTCGATCTCCCCCTCCCTCTTCCCCAATCCACCTCATCATCGGTCTCCCTTTCCCTTTCCCCTCCTCCACCTCACTCACATACGCACTCCTCGTCAGTCTCTCGCTCTCCATCCTCCCCACATGGCCAAACCACCTCATTGTATTCTGCTAACGCTTTCTATCACATCCACATCCACACCACAACGCTCCTTCACTTCTAATAATTTAACTAGAATAAAAATTAGCGATTCTGACCGTCAATTAAGTAGAGGAAGGATGGCGTCACTGCAGGGTGTGAGAGCTGGCTTCTTCAAGGGCATATTGATCCTCTAGAAAAACAAAAACATGATGGAGGGATTGTGGACGAATTGCATCATTGGCGGGCCTCAGGGAACGGGACTTGAATACTCTTTAAACTCTTACCTGGCTTAAAATTACCATCTCCTCATCTTCATCTCGTAGACTGACGCTAGATTAAGATGCTAGTCACGAAGAAGTGCTGTGGAAAGCGTGTAGAGCGGTATTATTGTCTCCGCCACAGAGTTACGTGAAGGAAGCTGCAAAAGGACGAAAATCTCGGCCAAGTTAGAGTGAAAAAGGAATTGAGTATATCTAGAGTATGGTGTTAGCTCTATATAGATAAATTAAATGCAGAGAGAGAGAGAGAGAGAGAGAGAGAGAGTAGAATGTGTGTAGTGGATTTTATTTGTAAGTCTTTTAGCATGTGTATGCATGTACAGTATGTAGGTCACGTACGTGTGTTCAAGAAAGTGATCATAAATTCGAGGTAGTATTTCTTCCAGGTGGAGGTATGCTTGGTGGGGTGACGTGGATCATGACTGGAATTTCAATGCGGTGTTCAGACGCTTGTTTATCCCTGTCTGACCTTGGCCCGCACGGTCACTGGCTGCGGAGATACCCTAACACCTCTTCCTTAGCGATTTATTGTTTTTTGTTACTGGCCAACATTCTTTTGTAGGTCATTTATGCGGAATATGGCGATATTGGAAGGACTTTTATAACACGGAAGAGGACAGCAAGCTGTAATGAGCAGATTAAATCGCTTAAGAAAAAGTGTTAGGGAGGTTTCTTAACGGACGAAAATATGTAATCTTGACATCCACGCAGACATTACCGATATTTTTATTGTTTGTTGTTGTTGTTTGTTGTTTGTTGTTGTGGTTGTTTGTTTGTCGTTGTTAGTTTGTTGTTTGTTTGTCGTTGTTAATTTGTTGTTGTTTGTTTCTTGTTTATTGTTGTTTGTTGTTTTTGCTTGTTGTTTGTTGTTGATGTTTGTTGTTGTTGTTTTATGCAAGGAAGAAGGAACCAAAGGCCGCGAGCCCGCAATTATTGTTCCTTCCAAGAGAAAAACAATACACAAGAGAGAGCCAAATTCAAGATTCGATCATTTCGAGATGCCTGGACACACTGCGTCTGAAAGAATGGAGATCATAAGAAGCAGGAAACACAGACAGAGGGAGGCAGATCCAGAGATGAGCTGTTGCATAAATGAAGGACTGGGAGTAACGGTTAACTCTTTCATTAGAGAGTTGGACAGAAGAGGGATGAGAGTGTGCTGCCAGACGGGTGGTACGCGCCCGTCGTAGAGGTGGAGGAATGCATACAGACAGTTCAGAAGAGCAGTGACCATTGATGTAGCGATAGAAAAGAGATAAAGATGCAACAGTGCGACGAAGAGACAGAGGTATAAGGGAGTCAGTAAGGGGAGGAGAGTAAATAAGACGAAAAGCCTTTGACTCCACCCTATTGAGAAGAGCTGTATGTGGAGAGCCTTCCCATACATGAGAGTTGTACTCCACACAGGGATGGATAACACCCCTGTATAGAGTCAAAAATTGTGCAGGGGTAAAGAAGGAATGGAGTCGGCTTAGCATGTCTAATCTCTTGGAAACAGATTTTACAAGAGATGTAATATGATGTTTTCAAGATAATTCCCGAGTAAATGAAACCCCAAGCATGTTTAAGGATGATGCAGAATTCAGCTGAATATTATTAAACATTAGTGGATATACCTGTGGAAGATTTTGTTGGGTTGATAGGTGTAAAAACTGAGTCTTTGATGCATTAAAAACAACAAGATTATATTTACCACAGTCAGAGATACGAGCCAAGTCAGAAATTAGGTGTGCCTTAGCCTCATCCCTTGTTTGTTGAAATAACTGCTGAGATGGATTGCAGGAACCGAATGGAAAGATGAAAGGTGGAGTCATCAGCGTATGAGTGGATAGGGTTAGATGTACAGCTTAGAAGGTCATTGATGAATAAAAGGAAGAGAGTTGGTGATAGGACAGAGCCCTGAGGAACACCACTGTTGATAGATCTAGGAGAAGAACAATGGCCGTCTACAACAGCGGCTATAGAACGACCAGAAAGGAAGCTAGAGATGAAGACACAGATAGAAGGATAGAAAACCGGAAGAGGCAGTTTGGACATTAAAGATTTATCCCAGACTCGATCGAAAGCCTTTGAGATGTCAAGTGCAATGGCAAAGCTTTCGCCAAAATCCCGAAAGGAGGATGACCAGGAGTCTGAAAGGTAGGTGAGAAGATCGCCAGTGGAGCGTCCCTGACTGAACCCATACTGATGATCAAAAAAAGGTTGTGATAGGAAAGATGCTTTAAAATTTTTCTATTAAGAATTGATTCGAAAACTTTTGAGATACAGGATGTTAAAGCAATTGGACGATAGTTAAAGGGTTGGGAATGGTCACCCTTCTTAGGGACTGGCTGAATGAGAGCAAACTTCAGCAAGAAGGAAAGGTACAAGTTGACAGACAAAGGCGAAAGAGTTTGCCTAGGCAGTGTGTAAGCACAGAAGCACAGTTCTTAAGAACAACAGGAAGGACTCCATCAGGCCCATATGCCTAATTAATCTTGAGGCCTGTGATGGCAGAAAATACATCAGCTGAAGAAATTTTAATGTCAGCCATGAGGAAGTCAGAGGGGGGGAAGTGATGGAGGAACAGCACTGGAATAGTCTAAGCTGGAATTCGAGGAGGAAGTCTGGACTAAGAGATCTGTTATTTCAGTAGAAGAAATAGCTACAAAGCCATCAGTGTAGAAAAGGGGAGGGAAGGATGATGAGGTAAAGTTGTTAGAAAGATTTTTGGCAAGGTACCAGAAGGAGCGGGAAGAATTCGAGTTGGAGAGTTGAGAGCATTTAGTTCGGATGAAATTAATTTTAGCAGAGCGAAGAACAGACTTAGCATGATTCCGGGCAGAAACGTGTAAAAGATGCGATTCAAGGGTGGGTTGGCTCCAGTACCTTTTGTAGCCCTCTCCTTGTTGCGGACAGCATTAGAACAAGCGTGATTAAACCAAGGCTTTTTTACATTAGGCAAAGGATATGAGAAAGGAATGTATGCTTCCATGCCCAAGAGAATAACCTCCGTAATGCGCAAGGCACACTCGGATTGCTCCCGGCCATGGAAGCAATAATCATTCCAGGGAAAATCAAAGAAGTACTGCCTGAGGGCCCCCCAGTCCGCGGCTCCAAAATGCCACAGGTGTTTGTTGTTTATTGTTGTTTGTTTATTGTTGTTTTTGTTTGTTGTTTGTCGTTGTTGTTTGTCATTGTTGTTTGTTGTTGTTTTTTGTTCTTTGGTGTTATTGTTGTTATTTGTTGTTTGTTGTTTTATTTTGTTGTTTTTTGTTTTGTTTGTTGTTGTTGTTTGTTGTGTGTTTTTTGTTTGTTGTTATTGTTGTTGTTTGTTGTTTTTGTTTGTTGTTTGGTGTTGTTAGTTGTTTGTGTTGTTGTTTGTTGTTTGTTGTTTTTTTGTTTTTTTGTTGTTGCTTGTTGTTTTTCTTTTTGTTTGTTGTTTGTGGTTGTTTGATGTTTTTGTTTGTTGTTTGTTGTTGTTGATGTTGTTTGTTGCTTGTTGTTTGTATTCGTTTGTCGTCGTTTGCTTTAGCGGGTTAATCATTAGAGACTATTAAGTATTACAGATCCACTTTGTGTTGAGGGTGGATGAAAAGATGGATTTAGCAAGTATATTCTTAACATTTCTATACAGCTTGATGCATACAGGTGTAATGAACCAAATAAATCGCCTAAGAAGTGTGTTAGGGAGCCAGGAGGGCGCAGCGACAGCCTACCAAGGTGGTATGATTGTGAACAGGGCGTGGGGACCAGCTGAGTTGGTAAGATATGTGAATGGTAGTCAAATCTGTAAATGTTATTCTCTCTCTCTCTCTCTCTCTCTCTAGCCAGACGCCATAATCACGAATGTTAGTCAAATCTGTAAATGTGTGTAAAATGTGTAAGTGATGCCACCACACAGAGCTGCCACATCCCCTCATGAAATAACGAATGAACAGCTAATACACTCCATTCATTCATCATTCATTGCCAGACGCCATGTATCCCAAACGGGGTGGCCAACGGCTTAGAGTTAATTGTTTTACAGGGAAGGGCACTAATCCTCCACCAACCCCACTTGACACGTAGGGAGAACGTTATGCCAACAGCATCTGGTGTTCTCAGGCGGTCACCCATCCAAGTACTAACCAGACCCAACGTTGCTAATACACTCATTTACATATAATGATTAAGAATAAATATTTACTTGAGCGGTATTACGAAGAGCAACCAGTATATGGTGTTGTTGTTGTTGTTACCTCCGCCGATAAAAGCTGGTGTAGATTATGTATTCACTCCTGATTGTCTGTCTGTGCGCAAGATATCTCAAAAAGTTATCGATGGATTTGAAAGAAGTTTTGTGGACATGTGGGTCGTGGGCCAAGGAAGAGTTGGCTGCATTTTGGCAGTGATCTGAGTAGTCTGGTATAAGCGTTGGCGGAGGTATGCGCTCTCTGAATGCCCTTACCATGTTTATTATTGTATTTTCTAACGTCCAGCAGATATATATAAATACCCGTGGTTTCT
Source organism: Coenobita brevimanus (assembly GCF_032717465.1). Lineage (NCBI taxonomy): Eukaryota > Metazoa > Arthropoda > Malacostraca > Decapoda > Coenobitidae > Coenobita > Coenobita brevimanus. The sequence goes on along the minus strand of NW_027644746.1, from coordinate 396,486 downwards.
TTATCATAACTTGGTGATTTTTCGTCCTTTTGCGGATTATTTCACGTAGCTCGTTGACAGCAGGGCAATATTACGGCTTTGCATCCTTTCCCCGGCACTTCTTCGTGACTAGCATCATACTCTTGTGCTAATCTATCGCTACAACTCAGCATTCTAGATGGAGAGGTGGCGGTTTTAGGCATAGTGTAACGTAGAGTAGCAAAAAAAAAAAAAAAGCTAGGTCATGAAGTGTGACCTCAGGGATACAAGACTGAATAGAAAGGCTACTAGAGATCGAGCAGCGTGGAGAGCGGCCATTAGGTGATTAAGGCTGACTCAAGCAAGTAAGTAAAAGCCTTTATAAATTGAGAATTTTGATGATGATAATGATGATGATGATGGTGCTGATGATGACGGTGATGATGATGGTGATGATGTGAAGTTGATGATGATGGTGATGGTGATGATGATGATGATGGTGAAGGTGATGATGATGATGATGATGATGATGATGATGGTGATGACGATAATGGTGATGATGGTGATGGTGATGGTGATGATGATGATGGTGAAGGTGATAATGATGATGATGGTGATGATCATGATGACAGTACCAACTATTATATGTCTTTGTCACATTTTTCGGATGAACATGGGGCTAGAACAGCAACGACAATCACAACAACAACAACAACAACAACTACTACTACTACTACTACTACTACCACCACTACTACTACTACTACTACCACCACCACTATTTGGCTACTACTATTGCTACAACCATCACCACCACCACAACCACTACAACTACTATTAGTACTGAAATACCACCCACGACGAGAAACACCAGGACGTCGCGACCCCCACCCCAGGGGGAGACCACGGAGGGGCTTCAAGGGCGCATGTGCTACCCAGGTGGTATGGGCCTATGTCCCCTACTTCCTTGTGCCCTTATTCCTCGGAATGGACCCAACCAGAAGTAGTCAGTGCTAAGGCATTACCCTCCAGCCAGACCAGCCCTCGGTAGGTTCTGGATGGGGCTGAATTCTCAGTCCCAGACAGTGCCTGAGTGACGGCCTGTAGCCACTTATTAGCTGCATCCGCCCCTACCACAAGGACCAGTGATGGCCACTAGTCACACTAGTGGAGAGTTAGCCACTAAGCACTCTCCTCCTGTAGCTGCCCCAGGGAGCTGGACCTCGATGATGGCCAGTAGCCGCACCAGCAGGCAGGTGGCTGTCACTATTCACACTGTTTCTGCTGTCCCCTCTCCTTCAAGGATCTTGGTGATGGCCATTAGCCGCACCAGTGAGCAGGTGACGGCCTCTAGCCGCATTCAGCGAACAGTCTACCTGGAGAACAAGGGCCCGCTGATGGCCACTAGCCTCGCCGGGAAATGGCCGACAGTCACTAGCTGCGCCTCCCCTCAAAGGACCTTGGTGATTGCCACTAGCTGCACCTGTCCACCCACGCCATTAGCTGCACCTCGCCCTCAGTCCTGCTAAGAAGAAGGGTCCGGTGATGGCCATTAGCCGCTCCGACACGAGAGGGATGGCCACCAGCTGCCCTACCCCTGTTGCCCTTGGGACCTCAGTGACCCAATAGCTGTGTCAGGGAGACATCAGCCACCATCTGTCTCTTGCCCTCTGTGACTTCCCCTTCAGACATCCCTTGCTCAGCCCACCCTTCCTGTGGCCGAGTGGGACACCCCTCCTGTTCTCCACACAAAGGCAACCCCCAGGAGGAACTACCCTGTCTGAAGGAGGTCTGGCAAGGCCCCATCATGACCCTGGGAGTGAGAGCAGCCTAGCCAGCACCCAGGCGAGACCACCTGCTGTCGGACTTCCAGAGGAGAGGATGTCACAGCGCACACCTGACGGCAACCCAACCCGAGGGAGACCGCAGACCTCATACTCCACAAGGCTCCCCTCGGACGCTGGGGCATGACCTCCCCAGCCCAAAAGGATGATGACCCTCTCTCCAGGGTGGGCGCAGACAAATGCACCTCCTCTCCCTCTTTTGGTCCCGCCCAAGGGATCGAACACCCCACCGAGGCCCAGCTTGACGAGGGCCCCTCTTCACGCTGCCCAGCAGCCCCTAGATGACAACATAGACCCTGAGAGCAGTCCCGAGCCCTCTAAGGGAAGGCACACCTGACGAGACCCCTCCCACACCCAGCCGACACCTATAGGAGCCCAGGACTTCAGCAGCCCTGTAGAAACCCTCCTGTCCCGAGATTGACTTTGAACCCAGACAGTGTATTATGCCTTTGATATATCTACATTGTATCTAGTGGTTTGTGAATTTAAGATAATGTAAGGTTGTTTGCCCAGAGATTTATGTCCTGTTCCTCTCGTAGTGTATTCTAATTTCGGTCTCGAAAGAGAACCCTGGCTCAGCAGCTAGTGTTCTTAGGGCGAGGAGTTGACCTAAGAACACCTAGCATAACAACTACTATTATTACTACTACTAACACCAGCACTACTACCACTACCACTACTACTACCACCACAACTACTACCACTACTACTACTAGTACTACTACTACTACTACTACTACTACTACTACTACAACTACATGTCTCTCCCCCACAGGCATCTGGGGTCTTCCTATACTGGGGAAGCTGCCAGACTCCTCGACTCGTTTAGATGAGCAGGTGAAGAAGTTGAGGCCAATTTACGGAGATATCATTACGTGAGTCACTATACACCATCATCTTCCTTCTCCTCCTCTTCTCTTCCTCCTCCTCCTCTTCGTCCTCTTCCTGTTCGTGCTCCTCCTACTAGTCTTCATCCTTCTCTTGTCCTCGTTCTCTTCCTTCTCCTATCTATCTGTCTACCTACATATCTATCAGTTTATCTAGCTACATCCATGTTAACAGGCGTTTGAATGAAAGAAAGGCTGAAAGAAAGAAAATGAATAAAGAAAGGAAGAAAGAAAACGAATATGTTATATCCCCATCCCACACTGCCACAGGCCCCAACAGCTGTAGTTCAGTATGGGAAGACGTTGCCCAGTGAGCTGTTCTTCCTATGGTCAGCCTACCAGTGTACAGGACACCAGATCACCTCAGGCGTCGTAAAAAATTCTGGCTTCTTAAGTTCACTGTCTTTATATTCCAAATTTTCATTCATTCATTGCCAGACGCCATGTATCCCAGACGGGGTGGCCAAGGGCTTAGAGTTAATTGTTTTACAGGGAGGGGCACTAATCCTCCACCAACCCCACTTGACACGTAGGGATGCCAACAGCATCTGGTGTTCCCAGGCGGTCACCCATCCAAGTGCTAACCAGACCCAACGTTGTTTACACTTAATGCTTTCCATCTTCACCACTGTCCTCACAAGCACTGGAGCTATATAAACACTATTGACTATAATTTCACTTAATGCTTGACCACATTTCACTATTATTCACAAGTACCAGTGATACACAAAAGTTCAAGAACACAACACTGTTTGCCAACAACACTTCACTATTCTCACAAGTACCGATGATATATAAACATCACTGGCACTGCACTACATTCAAACTGAACTGAAAACTGACTGAACGAACTCAACTCTCTTCCTCATCCTTATATAAGCTTGCATTGTTCTTTACTATAAAGTTCTCATCTATTCCCGAGGGAGCAGGGTTGCAACAGTTACCATCTTGAAGACATCCAAAACATGCCAGAGTTTTTTTTTTTATACTGCATAAGACTCTAAGTTATGTAGCATACAAATTTAAATTAAAATAAATAATTGAACAATCACATAAATAAAACATTAATGAGAAAAAGAGCATAAGAACTAATGTAAAACTTATGAAATAACTACGCTCACAAACAGCATGCTAAGTGGCAACTCTGACTTGTAACGGAACAACGGTATGGGAAAATTCTCGACTACCTAACTGGCAAATCCCACTTTTTAACACTACCCCCGTCCCTAGTCCTTTGTTGTCCCGACAAAACTACACAATATATACAAATATAAACATTAATCATAATGTAACATCTAACGATACATAAAATAATCTTTCGGCTTATCAGGTCTTCTCCTATGCTACTCCTCCATACAGCCCTCTTCTCCAGGGAGGTCTTGGTCCTCTTCCTGATGCACCTCTTCTCTTGGGAAACTGTCATCATCCTCTTGTACTTCAGCTCCTTGGTTCTCCTCAATATCCTCGGCTGTGAGAGAGCATAAATCCTAAGAGACGTCCCAGTTGTACTGTCCTGGCCCATGGTACTGCCGCAGACAATTCACGTACACCACCTTTGGGCGAGATTTCCTGCCTCCCCGAATCTGGTACGCTACATCTGATAGGCGGTCCAGCACAGTGTAAGGCCCATCCCATCGGCTTTGCAGTTTCGGTGACTGTCCCTTCTTTTGATGAAGATTGTATAACCAAACTCTGTCACCATCCTTGAAGTTCACCTCACTTGCCTTGGCATCATACTTGATCTTCATCACTTCTCCTGAAAACTTAAGGGCTCCTCACACTTGATGATGTACCTCAGTCAGCCTTTGCTGAAGATGCTTCGCATAATTGGAGGTGTCTGTAGGCAGCTCTTCACAAGGTGATCTTCCCATTAAAAAGCCAACAGGTAAGCATAACTGGTGGCCCAACATCAGTCTTGCAGGTAAGTAGCCAGTAGACTCATGGGATGCAGACTGATATGAAGCCAGTAATGCAGGTAATTTCTGGTCCCATTCTGTTTGTCCCTCTGTGCAGTACTTGGCCAGTTTCTGTCCCAGGATCCAGTTGAATATTTCTCCACCATCCCATCTGACTGTGGGTGGGGTTGTCCTGGTCTTCTTGATCCTCAGTAACTTGCAGCATTCACAGTACACAGCAGACTCGAAGTTTCTACCCTGGTCTGAATGTAGCTCTTGTGGCATCGCAAAACGACAAAAAAATTGGTCAACCAACACCTGAGCAACAGTCGCAGCCTCTTGATCAGGGATGGCACTGGATTCTGGTCACTTTGTAAAGTTGTCCCTGGAGACACATACATACTGGTTTCCTCTTTCAGTGAGTGGCAGAGGTTCAGCGATGTCCACTGTGACTGTTTCCATTGGTGGACCCACTTGGTACAGCTGAAGAGAGGTGCAACCACGTTTCTTGGGTCCCCTCTTGGCACAGCATACATCACAGGCCCGACACCACTCTTCAACATCCTGGCGCATGCCAGTCCAGTAGAACCTCTGTCAAGCCAGTGTAGAGTTATCTTCACTCCCAGGTGGCCACTAGTCATCTGGTTATGAGACTCATGGAAGATCCCAGACCTCCTTTGCTTTGGAACCACCAGTTGCCAGTACTTTTTGAGGCCATCAGGTATCTCCCACTGACGCTCCAGAAGTCCGTTGTTCAAACGAAGAAAGTCCAGTGACTCCAGTAGCTCTTGGTTGCAGGGTTTATCCTGGAAACTTCATCCCAAAATGGTCGCACTGTACTTCGCTGCAGCCACTCTAGCACTGGTTGTAAATCTGCATCCTCCACCTGCATCATCTTCAGGTCGTCTTCAACTGATGCTGGCCCTTTCACTGCAGTACAGCTGCATTTCTTACTAAGATTCCCATTCCTACCACACTGCTTGTCGGCTGTTCCTCCGTCTTATCACACACTATTCATCAAGGTTCTCCTGCATTTCCTCCGTGGTTGGACTTCTTCGGAATAACTGGCTGGTTGTTGCCTCTTGTCACCGGCCTTCACTAATTTCCCCTCATCCTTCTCTTTTGCACACTCATAGCTGAAGTGTCACACCTCATCACATTTCCAACACCCATTTGTTGCAATCGGGGATTTCCTTGCACTGTTCAGTTCTTGCCCCTTGTTCCATTTTTAACATTCCACCATCTTGTGTCCCAGTTTCTCACAGAACCAGCAACCTCCTCCAGTCTTCTCCTGTTCTCTCATCCACTTGTTGCAATCCACTTTCCTATGTCCTGGCTCTTCACAGTACCAGCACCTTCCTTCAAATTTTTCCACTTCACATGCCTGTGCCTGGGTTGTGCCTGCTTCACTTGCACATTCAGTTCTGCACTATCAAGAGCATCGATGAACTGGTCCCCCAGAAGAATAGCCAACAGGTTAGGTGCTGCTCCAGGATAAGCCTTGTATGCCATACTCTCAAGGGGATGAGGAAGCTGCTGTAGGGATTCACCTCAAGCCTGTACATGGTTTCGGAATCTTTCTCTGTAAACCTCAGTCTGTTACATGGTCCCATATCTGCACTCCAGGACTTCTACTAAGGACTGATTAGTGTTCCTCTCCTCTACTGACATCTGGCCCAGAATTTCCATTGCGGCACCCTTAGGGCTAGTAGCAAGCTGCACTGCCTTCTTCCTATCATCCCAACTATTTTGATCAACAAGTAACTCAAACTGTGCACGGTAAGCTTCTCAAGATACTCTATCATCAAATTCCTGAGGTTTCTTTTTAATTGGACCCCAATTATGGGCATGAACTTCACTGGTATGGGGCCTAAAAACTGGGGCATCATAATTAAGGCCTGGACTTAAAACGTCTGCATTCTGATTATTCAACTCTGTATTGATACCTTTAGTTGCTTGGGATCCGTCAAAATTCACCATACACTGTCCATTCCTTTCATATGCTCCCTGTACACTAACCTGAGGCTCAGCAGTGCACTATTTCTCTACAGCCTCAATTTCTTCATTAATTACTGTATCTTCAAATGGTTGACTACATGCTTGAACTGATTATCTGCATACTGTCTGCACTCCATGACTATTCCCTCACTAATCTTCAGCTGGTTGTCCACAGGCCGTTTGCGCTCCGTCACTATTTCTTCACTAACCGACTTAACTGGTTCTCTTCATGCTGTTTGCACTTGGTCACATTATTGCTTACCTCGTACTTCTGCTCCTGTAGCTCAGCGTATACCTCCTCCTTCAATTATTGTTCCTGTTCTTCCTTCATTTCTCTCATGAAAGTATCTAGCTGTCCTCGAATCCTCAGTTGTACGTCCCTCTTTTGCTCCTGTAATGCCTCTTGAAGCTGGTCATATCGTTCTTTATGTTCATCACTTTGTGCCTGTAACTGTTCTTTGATTTCTTTATATTGTGCCTGTAATATTATTGTCTTTTAGGTTCTTTTTGTCCTTTTTTCTGTGCTCTATTTTCGTTGTATATCTTCAAAATAAAATAATTTTGTACATAAGTATTTTTTTTTTATTTTTCAAAACCGGGAGAAATTCTCCCGGGGTTTCTGTTAACTTTACTGAAATACAGAGTTTCCTTTCCAGGGTTAAGAGTTGACCAGAATATGCTATTGTCATTAGGGTTGTTAAGTAGTTTTGATGCTTGCTTTTGAAGAAAGTTTGATTTAGATAGATTTAATACAGCTTTTGCATGATTTCTAGCAATTTTAAATTGGGAGAGTGATTCAGATGTTTTTATATCAAGTAAGAATTATGCTAATGACTTTTGGGCTGTTGCTCTGGCACTGTTGCCATCAAACCATTTTTCGAGAGTTAGATCTTTTAGTGAACTGTTGACTTGGTATGAATAAGTCCATACCAGCTACTATTAAGTCACAAATGTGGGACTGAGTAGAATTGGGATCACTAGAGAAGAAAGACTGCCATGGAATGTCAGCAAGATAATTTCTAAATCCATCCCAGTCTGCCCTATCAAAGTGCCATCGGGTCACCCTGACAGGTTCAGAACGGGGAGGTGTGGGAGGGTTAACTAATGAGGCTTTGATGGGATTGTGGTCAGAGGATCCAAGTGGTGACAGTACCTCTATCCGATATTGATCTGGATTATTTGTCAAGAATAAATCCAAGCGATGGGCATTATGGTCAGGAACAAGCCAATTCAATATGATCTCTCCACACAGCTGGTCACTCAATAGTTTCCTCTCCACACAGCTGGTCATTCAATAGTTTCCTCTCCACACAGCTGGTCATTCAAAAGTTTCCTCTCCACACAGCTGGCCAATAATTTCCTCTCCACACAGCTGGTCACTCACTGTCTCCCGCAGATGGCGCATTGGCAGTCGGGTCAACGTCTTCTTGTGCAACTATGAGGTCATCAAGAGAGCGATGGCAAAGCTGAAGTTGTCAGACAGGCCAGACTTCCATACCTACGGTGCAATCGGCAGTGGCTCCATGCTGGGTGAGAGAAAGAGAGAGAGAGAGAGAGAGAGAGAGAGAGAGAGAGAGATACAGGCAAACAAATGGACAGACAGACAGGCAGACAGACAGGCAGCTAGCTAGCTAGCAAGAGAGAGAGAGAGAGAAAGGACAGATAGACAGGCAGGCAGATAGATAGATAGATAGATAGAGATAGAGAGAGAGAGAGAGAGAGAGAGAGAGAGAGAGAGAGAGAGAGAGAAAAAAAAACGGGCAGACAGACAGACATTCAGACAGACAGACAGACAGATAGATAGATGGACATAGATAGATGAATATATATACAACTAAACTTACTTCCTCTACTGCAGGCATAATCTTCAGCAATGGGGCCCTGTGGCAGAAGAATCGTCGCTTTGCCCTTCATCAGCTTCGGGACCTGGGCATGGGGAAGACTTGCTTCGAGGAGGTGATACAGAGGGAGGCAGGGTGTCTGGTGCAAGACTATATGAAGCACACGGGCAAGGAACAACCACTCCCTCTGTCTCTGGGGGTGGCCATACTGAATGTGGTGTGGAAGTTGGTCGGTGGTGAGTTTAACACTAGAACAATGTGCACTGTATTTGCTGGACCCTCTAAAAGACATGACAAAACTACGTGTCAATGAGAACTTTGAGAAATTTGGGGAAGGACTGAGGGAGGTCGGAGTGGCCACATAAACCCCTCCTCCAGTCCATAAGCAGACCGAGAGTAGTCAGGCCCAGACGTTGCCAAGCTGAAAAGCAATTGCTTCTGTTAAGTTACATGTTTTTTTTAGTCATATGTTTTTGTGACATGTATGCAATATTTCTATTTAACATAAACTATACTCCTGGAAGGTCTGAACACGATTCACGTAAGAGTTCTAGTCTTACACTGTGACAATACAGGTGCAGTCTGGTTGACAAGCACTGGGTTGACTGTTGCAGGATGAACAAGGCCTAAAAAGGTCTCCAAAAAGACCTTAAACAAAGGTATGAATAGGTTATCGTCGCTAAGCATCTTGTTAGACACAGAGAAGGATGCTGGAGCCGTCCAGGGTGCTCTACTCTGGAATAATTCTCTGTTCCGATACAGCAGGTTAAGTGACTAAGAGACCTTAAATGACAGAGACAAGAGTGACTGTAGTTGGCCCCTGCTGCTAACAGGGTCTGGCAAATATGCAGTACTGTATGACAATAGCAGTGGCAGTGGTGCCGTAGTAGTAGTGATGGTGGTAATAGTAGCAGTACCTATGATGGTAGTAGTAGTAGTAGTAGTTGTAACAGCAGCAGCAGCAGCAGCAGAAGCTGTGTTAGTATACGAGTAGTAATAGTGTGCTTCACCAGGAACTGCCTGCAGGGTCGTGTTCCTCCCCCTCTTCCGCCTCCTCCTCATCATCATCATTATCATCATCATCATATCTCTTAGCTGTTCTTCCATATTCTTGGTCCATCATTCTCTCATCAAGCTTTACTTCCACACTGTTTTTATTCCTTCAACTTTCCTTCTGCTCTGCTCTTGCTCCACTTCATCTTTGACGTTCCCACATTCATTTCTATTCTGTTTTTCTCCCTTCCTCTCCTTTCCCAGACGTGCATTACGAAATGGACGACCCGCGAGGACAGGAAGCCATCGAGTTAGTCTGCTCCACCAGCAAATCTCTTGTAGGTCGAGTCTACCTCTTCAACATCTTCCCTTGGCTTGGTAAAGTAGCCCCTCCCTTCCTCAAGAGAAAACTGGGCTACGATAAACTTCAGCGATGTGTGGAGAGATGCCTGGTTATAGTTTCCGTAAGTATACATGAGGGTCGGCTATATATTGCGCCTCTTGGTGGGAGATACGGGTTTGAGCTTGAACTCTCTTTTCACTAACGCTTCGGGCTACACAGAACCCAGGGAGTGTAGCCCAAACCCATTGAGAAAAGAACGTTTCGGGCTACACAGAACCCATCTTCAGGAAGTGTAGCCCAAAACGTAAAAATGAATAAAGAATTGAAGCTCTGTGTCTACCTCCCATGCAACATTTCCACTTGTACTGGATCCCCTATATATTACATCTTCCATGTCAATTCTATACGTTGTGGGAAAGGCACAGTCTGCTGATGTGGGTGTGGCAGTGTGTTATCTGTGTACAGTAAAATGCCACAGCTAGTTACAAGTTATATTTAATTGTAATAAAAGTAGCAGTGATTAGCATTCGTCTTCTTCTGTTCTTATTTCTCTTCTGCTTCCTCCTCCTCTTCTTCTTGTGACGAAGATATGGTATGGACAGGATGTGGCGTTGCAACATTGTCTTTTTCTGCCACTGAACTATGAGAAATAAATTGCAAAAGGATGAAACTCTGGACCAAGTTGGAAAGAGAGATAAACCGTACAATATCGAACTGGATAATGGTGGATGGACAAATTAACATGGACAGGCAACTCAAGGTCATATTAACGCTTTGAGATTCAAATGACTATTTCGATCGTCATTTCAAATCCAACCTCAGAGATTCGGATGGCGCTTTTAATCGTCAGTTTAAGAAACTTTTGTAAAATATTCACCATAAATCGCATTTACGCATCACAACAAAGAGGCTCGAGCACGATGTCACGGAATGGTTGCTCTGTGTGTGGCGATACTGCACAGCTGGTCTGACTCATGGCTTTGTTTCTTTATAACTTTATTCTTGGTGAATATTTTTCTTCAGCAAGGTATAAAATTGTTGGTTTTTGCCTAACTTCAACTCGCCACTTTGACTTTATTTTCTTTGTTTTCCTTTTATGAACATACTACGATAAAGGATAACTATTCAGCTTCAAAATAACACCACAACCAGCATCCTATCATAAAATGTGTATTTACACTGATCGATCAAACAAAAACATCGCGAAGCGAATATGCGGATGAGACTAAAATAAAATTGTGCATCTCTTTCCTTTTTCTTTACTGCACAATGAAATGCAAAAATTACCATAATCTCTATATCATTGTATAGGTAATTTATTGTACTTTTGCTTGGTTTGAGCCAAATTTATATATCTTTACTCATTATTTTTTGCCGAATATTTTTCTATGGCAAGGTATAAAATTTTGTTTTTTGCCTAACTTCAAATCATCATTTTGACATTTTAATTTCTTTGTTCTCCCTTTTTTTTAACATACATCGATAAAGTACAACTATTCAGCTTTAAAATGACACAAAAACCAACATTCTATCATGAAAAGTGTATTTACACAGAGCGATCAAAGTATAATATCAGGCTGCGAAGATGTGGATCAGCATGAGTGGCTGATTCTGGCACAGACATAATCTGCCCGGCCCAAAAACCTGATAGGGTTAACGAGGACAGGCAACTCAAGGCCATATTAACAAGGACAGGCAGCTCAGGGCATGGTGTGGTGTTGCAGGAAGTGTTGAAGGATCACAAGGACACACTGGACCCGTCTCACCCCAGGGACCTCATAGACCAGTACCTGATTCAGATGGACCACAACAAGGGGGAGGCCACGGACGCTCCATACACAGGTGAGATTAAGTCCCACAGGAGGCGTCGTGACACCATCTCCTAAGTGATTTATTCAAAGGTGAGGCCATGGACGCCCCATACACAGGTGAGATTAAGTCCCAAAGGAGGCTTCGTGACACGTCTCCCTGAGTGATTTATTTAAGAGTGAGACCACTGATGCTCCCTACACAGGTGAGGTTAAAGCCATTATTCTATGTGGATTAGGGGGCATCTAAGCCTCTCCCTGAACAATATAAAAGATGGTACATATATAACCCTTTAATGATAGGTCAAAGGTCAAGGTCACAGGGTAAGGTCCACTTAAATCATTTTTATTTTGTTTAGACCAAACTTTGTGGAAGGGTTGAGGATATGGTAAGAATAAGTGGATTCAGTTTTATAATCAGTTAAAGATCAGTGTAACAGGTCAGTGTCACACAGCAAGGTCAGCTTAAATAGTTTTGATCTTAACGGAGCCAAACTTTTATTTATTTATTTATTACATCTTCAGAAATGTACATGTAATGATGAGTGACTTACTATTTGCTGGGCTCAAGGCTATGATATCCACACTGCACCTGGACATCTTAGATTTTGCCAAGTGTAATACTTTAGCTAGGCTCAAATTCCAGATAAATAATTTTCTCACTTCAAATTGCCTTTTTCATTATTGGATTTGCATGTAAAAAACTAACTTGCGGTTTGCTGGGATCAACACCACCATATCCAGATCAGTATTCTCGTTGGTTAAGGATGCTCCCTGGCACCTCATTGTTAGTGAATTATTTTTGGATACGGCTGGTCTACATCAATTTGTATGTTAATTATGCTGAGTATGGTGGTATTTGGAAGACTTAAGTGACGCAAAAGAGAAACACAAAGAGTAATAAGCAAAATAAGTTGCTTGGGGAGAGGTCTTAGGCAGCTTGCTCAACCGACGAAAAGATGGGCAACTTTCCTCTGAACAGTGCCAGAATATTCTGCCTACATTCAAACCACCAGTTATCCATTTCACATTTTTCAGAGTTGGATTTTGGTTTTATGGTTATCGATTTACTGTTTGCCGGGATTGAGACTACCATATTCACTCCGCACTGGGCAGTACCAGAATATTCCAGCTACATTTAAGTCACTGGTTATCTATTTCATACTTTTCAGTGTTGGATTTAGGTGTTATGATAATCAGTTGTTTAGTCTGCCCAAGCTGAGACCAATATAACCTCCTCTGGGCAGTTCCTGAATATTCTGTTGACATTCAAATTCTGCTTACATTCAAATTGCTACTTAATCTTTTCATATTTCTCAGAGCAGGATTTGTGTGCTATGATTATCAACTTACTGGTCGCCGGGACTGACACCACCTTATCCATTGTGCGCTGGGCCATCTTGTATTTAGCCAAGTACCCGGAGGTGCAGGCCAGGGTCCAGAGGGAAATTGATCAAGAGGTCCCGAGAGACAGCCTTCTCTTCTACTGCGAGAGGAACAAGTAAGAGAGTTTGGTGGTAGAATATCACTGTCTGTCTGTCACTCATAAGATTCCCGGTTCCAACTTTCCATATGACCACCACAGTGCCATGAAAGTACATGTATTTTGGTGGTACAATTATTCTCTCTCTCTCTCTGTCTCATGTACGCTTCTTCCTCTCTCTCCCCAGACTACCGTACCTGGAGGCAGTGATTCATGAGGTGCACCGTATTGTCTCTCTGTCACCTTTTGGCACCGCTCACGTCGCCTCCGCAGACACCATGCTGGACGGGTACCTCATTCCCAAGGTTGGTGTCTGTGATTCGAATTCATGAGACCCAGATTCTAGGAGGTTCCGTAGTACCTCTCCCTAAGCGATTTATCATGCTTACCATGCCTTGAACACTATACTGTATTGTATGCTGTTTATATAATTTCGATATCACAGTAATAACACAGAAGTGGTTATTGAGGTACTCTGTACAGAACAAATCAGTGAGAAACAAATGTTGCAAAATATCCAAAGCCTCTTAAAACAGCCAGGAAGAAAATTAGAAAGAACAAGTAAAAAATTCCGAATTCAAGTTATTAAAGTAGTTAAGAATATAAGGAAAAATCTTTGAAAATACACACTATCCACATTATTATTATTAGTGATGCTGCTATTGTTTTCAGTTCGTCTGTGTGTAAAGTGTATGACTGACTCTGTGTGTGTGTGTGTGTGTGTGTGTGTGTGTGTGTGTGTGTGTTAGCACGATAACATCGCAGTCACTCAAGATACAGTATCATCACAAAATTTTATACGTGTGTAATAGGCATGAAAATCTCGAATGAGTTCGACATTGGTGAAGGTAGGTGAAAGGCACATCGCGAGCTGTGCTAGATATGGATCGGCTCGTGGCGGGTGTGATTCCCTCTTTGGGGGGATCCTCTAGTTATTATTATTATTAGAGTGGGAAATGTAGCAGTTGAAGGTGTAGTTGGTATGCATTGTGTGCCTGGAAGAAATGAAAATGGGGAACGAATGATAGCGATGTGTGTTTGCAGATGATACTGCACTGGTGGCTGATTCAGAGGAGAGATTGAGACAGTTGGTAGAGGAGTTTGGAAGGGTGTGTGAAAGGAGGAAATTGAAAGTAAATGAGTATAAGAGTAAAGTGATGAAGTGTACGAGGTTGGTAGATGGTAGGGGGATGAATATAGTTTTGAATGGCGAGTTGCTTTTGGAGGTAGAGTGTTTTAAATATCTAGGGTCACATGTTGCTGTGGATGGAAGAATAGATGCAGAAGTGAAGTTTAGAATAAATGAAGTAGGAAAGGTGCTGGGAGGAATGAAAAAAGTGTTTAGATGTCGTTCGCTTAGAATGGATGTAAAGAGAAGGCTGTATGAGGGTGTTGTTGTACCGACTGCGTTATATGGGGCTGAAACATGGTATAACCTGTATGGGTGTAGCAGAGACGAAAAGTTTGAATGTAATGGAGATGAGGTGTCTGAGAAGTATGTGTGGAGTGACGCATATGGATCGAGTGCAAATGATGAAGTGTGAAGGAGAACTGGAGTTGTTCGGGAGATGGCTGGTAGAGTTGAGCAGAGGGTGTTGTGATGATTTGGGCATATGGAGAGAATGGATAATGAGTGATTGGTGAAAAAGATAACTAGATCTGATGTGAGAGGTGTAAGGCTGAGAGGAAGACCACGAATATTGTAGGATGGATGGACAATGTGAAGAGAGCGCTGGGTGCGCGAGGGATGTCTGTTGAGCAAGGAAGATTGGCTGTGGTGACAGAAATAAATGGAGAGAAATTGTGAATGAATAAGTGATGACGCAGCCCTGAGGGGATATTCTCCCGCATTTGGTCTGATCAGCTAGTCAGGTCAGGTGCGGGTAAGGGGATGGGTCTGTTATGATGTGGCAGGGGTAAACCAGCTCTGATGTCGGGCTCTGCTGCAGATGTCACCGATTACATTGCGCAGTTGACCCTTGTGCTGTGTTGTGTGGTGAGGATCTGTTCGTTCTCCCCTTTGGGGCTAAGATGCGAATGAATGTGTTTGAATGGATGTGTAAATGGGGAGTGTGTCGTCCTGTCTCGGCTACCTCCCTTTCCTTGGGGGAAGCAGCCTAGGTATATAGATAGATAGATTATTATTACTATTATTATATTACCAGGGCACAGTGGTTGTTCCTCACTTGGAGTTCTGCCACAAAGACTCTCAGTTCTGGGACCAACCAAACGAATTCAACCCAGACCACTTCCTCAACCCAGACGGCTCATTTAACAACAGGAGGGAGGGGTTTCTGCCATTTGGAATTGGTAAGTTGATGAAATGGAAAGAAAAGGCAAAGAAAATAGTCATCATTATCATCGTCATCATTATCATTGATCTTTATTGACACTATGCTATTTTTACTTTAACTTTGCCAATTTTTTTTTTTTTTTTTTTTCATTTTTTTGCCGCTTATTTCTTGCAGTGTTAGTGAGCCCGGATGTGCAGCAGAGTGTAACTGAATGGATGGAGGTGTCATCAAGACTGATGTGGGTGAAAGCGAAATTTGAACGTGAGTTGTGGGTATTTGTGAGTAGCATATGAAGAAGAGAAGGAGTCTTTCTGGAGTGATGTTGATGAGTATCTGCAGAATTTGGGAGCGAATGTGAATGTGGTAATGATGAGGGATCTGAATGCTAAACTGAGAAATGTAGCAGGCGAAGGTGTAGTTGGTATGCATGGTGTGCCTGGAAGAAATGTAAATGGGGAACGAATGATACGGATGTGTGTTGAGAGAGAGATGGTGACTGGAAATACTTGAGAAGTATACATGGGTGAGACAGGAGAGTGGAAGGGTTGTTGACAGTGTATTGATGGACTATGTGGCTGTGTCCAGGAGTGTAGGAGGAAGATTGTCGGATGAGAGAGTTTTGGGAGGGGAGGGTGGAGGTGTGTCTGACCACTATCTGGTGGAGGGAAAGTTGAGAGTAGGTAGAAGATGGTGAGAACTAGGAGAGTTTGGTGTGGCCGGGTGGTTTTGAAAGAGAGTGAGTTGGATAAAAGAGAAAAAATTATAGAGTATCAGGAGAAATTGAATGATGAGTGGAATGCAGTGAAAGATCAGGAAAATCTGCTTTATCAGTAGAAGAAATAGCTACAGAGCCATCAGAGTAGAAAAGAGGAGGGAAGGATGATGAGGTAAAGTTGTTAGAAAGGTTTTTGGCAAGGTGCCAGAAGGAGCGGGAAGAATTCGAGTTGGAGAGTTGAGAGCATTTTGTACGGATGAAATTATTTTTAGCAGAGCGAAGAACAGACTTAGCACGATTCTGGGCAGAAAGGTATAAAAGATGTGATTCAGGGGTGGGTTGGCTCCGGTACCTTTTATAGGCCCTCTCCTTGTTGCGGACAGCATTAGAACAAGCGTGATTAAACCAAGGCTTTCTTGCGTTAGTCAAAGGATATGAGAAAGGAATGTATGCTTCCATGCCCGAGAGAATAACGTCCGTAATGCGCAAGGCACACTCAGATGGCACCCGGCCATGGAAGCAATAATCATTCCAGGGAAAATCAAAGAAGTACTGCATGAGGGCCTCCCAATCCGCAGCTCCAAAGTGCAATAGACGACGTTTTTTTGTAGGGTCCGCAGGCCGTACCGGAGCGATAGGACAGGTTAAGGTGATAAGGTTATGATCAGAGGAGCCCAACGGAGAGACAAGATTAACAGTGTAAGCAGAAGGATTAGTTGTAAGGAAGAGATCAAGTATGTTGGAGCTCTCTCCAAGGCGGTCAGGGATACGGGTAGGGTGCTGTACAAGCTGCTCTAGGTCATTAAGGATAGAAAAGGTGTAGGCTTGTTCACCAGGTGGATCAGTGAAAGGAGAGGAGAGCCAAAGGTGGTGGTGAACATTGAAAGCTCCAAGAATGGAGATTTCAAAGAAAGGAGAAATGGATAGAATGTGTTCCATCGTAGAAGTAAGATAGTCAAAGAATTTTGATAGTAGAATTAGGAGATAAGTAAACAGCACAGATATATTTAGTCAGAGAATGACAGGAAAGCCGAAGCCAGAGTGTAGAGAATTCAGAAGAATCGAGTGAATGTGAAATGTATTGCTACGCGCACGGTGGGCAGTAGGCCTATAACTCCGTGTTCCTGATTTATTTGTTTCCCAGGATTTCAAATACAGATGCTATGGTTTTGAAGACCAGTGAAGGAAAATTCTTGTGACTGCAATGCACTCCCTTATTTTCAAATGCTATGGTGATGATACAGCAACAATAAGGACGCTATAACAACGAAATTTTTCTTCGCAGTGATGCCCTACCTGCGGTGGCAGCAAGACCATACTGCCTTTTAATCCGCCTTCCTCTTGCCAATTATAATTATAATTAGCAACCTTATTCCCAAATGGTGCAATTATTTTTAGTTGTAAGGAGGTATGACAGATTCTGTCTTTTTCTCTTACACTAGGCAACAAACAGGACCAAAACATGAGTTCATAAACTCTTGCAATGCAAAAGCACGCACTATTTACTCCATCGTTTAATCTTCATATCTCTCTTAAATAAATCTTAATGTCCTGCTGAATAGAAAATGCTGATTTGGAAGTTTTGAACTCAATGATTTGTTTATGGACCTCTGCATTTTATTACTCTTGCTAATCGATTATGCACTGAGGATATCACACTACGACAGAAGTTAGCATTCTCCGAGGAGCTCTGACTCGAGGCAAATTTCGATTTTTTATTTTCTAATTTCTCTCGCCGATAGCCCTCTGGGTTATATTTCATAATCCAGAGACTTATCTTAATGGAAAACTGGCCAAAGGCAGCGTAATGACTGCATGAATTTGAGTAAATGTTATCTGCTTTCGTGCGTGTTGATCGAAACATTTAAAATAGCTTACTGGCTTCCGCCACCTTACCGCTTGCTGTCGTCGTCCATGGAGACATTGGAAACGGAAATATATGACTTTAAATTATTCCCTAGTATTGTACCGGAAATTATTTTATGAATAATAATTGTTAATTTTCATTGTTTACTGAAGCTCCCTTTTGTTCAGTCTTACGCTCTAAAAAATTATTGCATGTTACCATACTAGATTTGAACTCCACAAATTATTCCTGACTGTCCCTGAGCGATAGTTGTGAAATTTCAATTAGTTCCGTTTAGGATTTCCTATTATCGTAACTAACGAACTGCTTCCTACAATTTTGAAATGTACAGGTAATTTGGCATTGATTTATTGTTTTATGTAACAGTTTTACGTATTAGGTTTCACCTCGTAGAGATATAAGGAAGGGTATGTGCACTATCCCTGACCGAAAACTTCTGGATACTCCGCCGTCACTTCTTAGGCCGAGTATAGAGTAGGTAAGGTGTATGGTAGAGTGCTAATTATGAGAGTTAGAGAGGGTACAGAGTGAGTGATTGATGATGATGCTGTGTGGCTTTAGGAGAGGGAGGAGATGCGTGGATCAGGTGTTTGCTGTGAGACAGGTGTGTGAAAAGTATTTAGCGATAGGTAAGGATGTGTTTTGGGTGTTCATGGATTTAGAGAAGGCGTATGATAGAACTGATGAGGAGTCTTTGTGGACTGTTTTAAGATCGTATGGACTTGATGCTTAATTGCAAAAAGGAGTGAAAAGATTTTATGTAAATAGTAGAGCATGTGTAAGAGTGGGAAATATGGTGAGTGATTGGTTTCCCATGAGAGAGGAGCTGTGGCAGGAATGTGTGATGTCTCCGTGGTTGTTTAGTATTCATATGGATAGTGTTGTAAGGGGGGTGAATGCTAAGAGTGTTAGGTGGAGGCTTGAGTCTGGTGAATGTTGATGGTATTGAGTGGAATCTGAATCAGCTGCTGTTTGCGGATGATACTGCACTGGTGGCTGATTTAGAGGAGAGATTGAGACAGTTGGCAGAGGAGTTTGGGAGGGTGTGTGAAAGGAGGAAATTGAGAGTAAGTGAAAATAAGGGTAAAGTGATGATTTGTACGAGGTTGGTAGATGGTAGGAGAAGGAACATAGTTTTGAATGGTGAGTTGCTTGAGGAGGTAGAGTGTTTTAAGAGTTTAGGGTCACATGTTCCTATGGATGGGAGAATAGATGCAGAAGTGAAGTGTAGACTGAATGACGTAGGAAAGGTGCTGGGAGGAATGAAAAAAAATGTTTAGATGTTGTTTGCTTAGAATGGATGGATATTATGGTACCAACTGCATTATATGTGGCTGAAACATGGAATATGGGTGTAGCAAGGAGGAAAAGTTTGAATGTGTTGGAGATGAGGTGTCTGAGGAGTATGTGTGGAGTGATGCGTATGTATCGAGTGGGAAATGATGAAGTGCAAAAGAGAACTGGAGTTGTGCGGGAGATGGCTGATCGCGTTGAGCAGAGGGTGTTGTGATGGTTTGGGCATGTGGAGAGAATGGATGATGAGTGATTGGTGAAAAAAAAAAATTGGATCGGATATGAGATGTGTAAGGCTGAGAGGAAGACCACAAAAGGGATGGATGGACAGTGTGACGAGAGCACTGGATGCGAGAGGGATGTCTGTGGAGCAAGGAAGAGTGGCTCCTCGTGATAGAAATGATTGGAGAGAGATTGTGAATGAACAAATTATGACGCAGCCCTGGGGGTGATATTCTCCTGTATTTGATCTGATCAGCTTATCAGGTCAGGTGTGGGTAAGGGGATGGGTCCACTATGATGCGGCAGGGGTAAACCAGCTCTACTGTCGGACCATGCTGCAGATGTCGCTGACGGCACTGCACAGTTGACCCTTGTGCAGTGTGGTACGGTGAGGATCTGTCCCTTCTCCCTTTGGGGCTAAGATGCGAATGAATGTGTTTGTGTTAATGAGTAAATTGGGAGTGTGTCGTTCCGTCTCGGCTACCTCCCTTTCACAGGAGAAGCAGCATAGGTATATAGATAGATAGATTTCATGTAGTTCAGAGGCTAGACAATGTTATGGTTCTCCCTCCTCTCCACAGCACTTCTTCATGACTAGCATTCTCTTATGCTATCTAACGTTAAAACTCAGGATTCAAGGTGGAGGGATTGCAATTTTAGGCCAGGCTACTGCAGAGTGAAAGGATTATAGTCTTATTATCATTCACTATCATTATCCCGGTTCTTATTCCAGTCCACACCAGACCTTATTCCAGTCCACACCAGCTCTTATTCCAGTCCACACCAGCTCTTATTCCAGTCCACACCAGCTCTTATTCCAGCCCACACCAGTTCTTATTCCAGCCCTTATTCCAGCTTTTCTCCCAGCCCTTAATCTAGCCTTTATTCCGACCCATACCAACCCTTATTCCAGCCCCTTATCCACAGGTCGTAGGGTGTGCGTGGGTGAAGGTTTGGCCAAGGTAGAGATCTTTGTGTTTCTGACGGCGTTGTTGCAGAATTTCACCTTCTCACCGGCGCAGGGAGAGACGCTGGTGACGGAGAGAGACTCTGATGCGTTAGTTATGAATACGCCGAAGCCTTACAGGGTGGTCATTGAGGAGAGGCAGAGCGTGAAGAGGAAGGAGTAAGAGGGAAGGCGAGAGGGAAGTTGTGTGTGTGTGTGTGTGTGAGAGAGAGAGAGAGAGAGAGAGAGAGAGAGAGAGAGAGAGAGAGAGAGAGAGAGAGAGAGAGAGAGAGAGAATAAAGAAAACATATCAGTTCCCAAGGTTGCATCACACACCTTGGATCCATATTCAGTGTAGTGTCACCTAAACTCAGCACTACTAATGTGTAGTTACTGTATATTAACAGATATATCTTATATGTAGTTATATTAAAAGATATATCGTATGTAGATGTGTCTCATTAGCCATAGTATGTACCGTATCTCCATCTGTCTGTCTGTCTGTCTCTCTATCTGTTTATCTATCTGTCTCAGGATCCCTCTCACTACATGAATTATTGAGCAGTAAAATGTTAAACACAGAAGGTTACTCCTGTGTAAGATTTTGTCAGGTCAAAAAGATGCGGAAATTGAGTTTTTGGTGCAATTAAAAACATTTTTTTTTTTTTTTTTATCCCGGTCAGAATTATTTTGCTGGTCCTCGGGGGCGCCCATCATCCACCCACTTTGTGTAGTGGTACTCTGCTTTTAAGGAAGCTCTACTCTGATCAGAGTCAGCCACTTATCTTGAACTGTGATTCTAGTGACCATGGTATTGGTGGAGTTCTGTCACAGAAAAAGGTTGACAAGGAGTATGTGAAGGGAGGTGGAAACAGCGAGGCTAGCTTGAGATTTATTCTAATATGTACAGGGAAGGGTGCCGTCTCCCTCTATAATGGCCTGAGGCAGACTGCCTGCCCGCGCCAAGCAAGCCCCAGGCACGGGCGGTGATGGGAAACTTCCCACGTGAATTCAAACTCCAACCCCCCCCCCCTCCATTGCAGAGAACTCTGAACCTAGTGCAGTATTGATATAAAGCACATTAATCGAGGTGGAGGAAGGTCATGCAACAACAAAGCAATGGGCAGGTACTGACACTCATCATGACTTGAGACTAGGCATTACATGACACAAGAGTGGCAAAATTTACATGTCACATACATTCTGACTTTAGAGTGGCATAATTGCACCAATAAGGAAATCAGTTGCATGTGCAGGAGCAATCATTGCTCTGGTAATATGGTAAAAGTGCAACAAGGTCATACACATTACAAAACACCTTGACATGCTCAGGGGTACACAACACTGCAATGTCACGGTACATAGTTTTCTAGGTGTCTTGGGGCGCGCCTAGCATGCTGCAGCCTTTCTAGGGTAGGGAGAGGCTGAGGGGCCTCCCCCCTGTGGTCAGCCTCCCAATGGGGACCATCCTTAATGTGCGTGGCGGGTATCTGTTCCCTTGACTCATCGTAAGGGCATAGGTGACGACGATTTCTGAGGGCGGCTCGCCCACTGCCGTCCAGCTGCACCAGGTATTTGCCTTGAGGGTAGGGTGTCAACTGCAGTATACAGCCGCCGAGAG
>NW_027644746.1:366978-369478 GCF_032717465.1 Coenobita brevimanus | reverse complement strand
GTACGTTTTTTATGCAGATTATGGTAAAGCTTGAAGTATTTATACAGCACAGTAGGAGAGCAAGGTGTAATAAGCAAAATAAATAGCTAAGGAAGAGGTGCTAGGGAGTTGTGGAATGAGTTTATAGCTGTAATTTTTACCAGAGCGTTCCATTAATACATCCATTATATTCCGGATCAAAGACTTTTATCACTGGAATGAATCTTTGTCTCAAAATACGTTATATGGGACACTATTCACCAGCCTCATGTTATCAATGGTGAAGGATGCTCATGCACAATATAATTATTTAAGACTAACTTAGTGTCACGTGGAAGGCTTATATATTCCCCGATTCATAATCTAAACATAGTCTACCCCGTAACCGTTCTCTTATATCCCGTTCTCCTTATCTCGCTTGTGCACTAGATGGCGTGGAAGGTAATGGCCTCGCAGTTTTAACGTTGAGTCGTTACTCCGTATCTTTTCTCCTCCGTGGAGTCGAGTACTTCATACTGATATTCATGCTTTCGTGAAGCTGTGGTGCTTCATTGAGAGTCGAGGTGAAATAAACCTGCATGAAATTAGTTAGTTAACCAGGAGCAATGGGACGTGAATAACCTTGCACGGCGCTAGACCAGAGTCCATACGTGAGGGAGTAAGTTGGAGAAATTAGTGACTGATGTTAGAGGACATCGACAGTGGATCCAGCCGTTGAACTAAAGCTTGATGTATCTAGTGGGAAGGTGGTAGTCGGATATTAACCATTTATGGAGGTATGTTCTATATTTACTACTTGTACAGCTTTATTTTGGACTTAAATTTGATAGTGGTAGTTTTAAGAATAGGTGATAGGAGTGATTTGAGTGACACTGGTGGTTGAATATTTGTAAATCTGCATTTAATTCATGTGTACAGCTGAAATGTTTATGTATATATTAATCATTGTTACGACAGCCACATATAGAGGGAGGTGGTTTTTGTTTTGGGGGTTGTTCGTAGGAAAGTGCTGGGCTGTAGCAATAACTACGAGTGGGGTAGGTCATCCAGGGAGTGGGTAGGGGAGGGCGGTGATGATTCGGCCACTTTTTCGAAAAAAAATCATAATAAATAAAGTTTAAGAAATTCTTAAAATCTGCTTATTCCAAGAGGAAGCCACATCTTTTGGCTCTTTTGTGTGCTATTGTCAGTTCTTAAACTTACGTCATTTCTTGGCAGTAATCCAAACTCTTAAGGTCTCCAAAATGGCCGAACCATCCCTCTTGGTGTGGATGATTCGGCCACTGGCGTTGGATGGTTCGGCCACCATGTGGGATGATTTGGCAACTTGCCTCTGGGGCTCAATTAAAGAATTAAATACAGTAGGAAAATTAAGAATCAAATTTTCATCTGTGCTGACATGATTTATTGGATTTATTTTTACCTAAACAATCTCCTTTTAATGAAACAAGGAACAAACAATCTCCTTATAATGAAATTAAATGGCTCTACTCTTGCCTATCTCAGATAAAATAAAACTATAATTTTGTGAAAGAAAATATCCGAGTCAAATGAAAGCTACTTCTCTTACATGCTGTTTACTCTTAACGCATTTTAAATCTAGTGAAACAAAAATCCAAAGTTGTAATACCTTTGCCTTCGCTTAGTGCTTTGTGAAACTGGTTCAGGTAATACTCCAATTATAGCGTTTCTTGAAACAGAAGCTTCATCAATTTCTGAGGGAAAGTAGAGAGAGAGAGAGAGAGAGAGAGAGAGAGAGAGAGAGAGAGAAAGAATATGTAATTTTATAGAAAAAAGGTAAGGGAATGAGTCTGTTATGATGTGGCAGGGGTAAACCAGCTCTGCTGTCGGGCTCTGCTGCAGATGTCACTGATTGCATTGCGCAGTTGACCCTTGTGCGGTGTGGTGCGGTGAGGATCAGTCCGTTCTCCCCTTTGGGGCTAAGATCCGAATGAATGTGTTTGAATGGATGAGTAAATGGAGAGTGTGTCGTCCTGTCTCGGCTACCTCCCTTTCCTTGGGGGAAGCAGCCTAGGTATATAGATAGATACATAGATAGAAAAAAATTGTTAAATAAAGAAAATAAATCATTAGATAATTATGAGAGATGGTTCGGCCACCTGGCAACCCTGCCGAACCATCCCTCACTTCAAGTGGCCGAATCATCCCCCATGTATAAAGATGTACACATGGTGCCCCGAAACCCAGAGTTCATAAGCTGTTCGAGTGTTGTCTACTCTCACGTCACCTATGGACAATAAATGATATTTGCACTATATATGGATAACAACCCTGAAGTATTAATGGAGCTACTGCTTACGTTGGATCACCGAAAAAGTACATAGGGGTCATGAAAAATCATAAAATCTAACCTGATGTTGCTGTTTCCCGGCCAACCAAAACAAAAACACGTGCCATTTGTCGGCAAGATCACGCAACTTCGTGTGAAATCTCAAAGATCTAGGTCCCCTACATTATTCAGGAAGGACAGTGGCCGAACCATCCTCCTGGCCGAACTATC
>NW_027644746.1:253599-366878 GCF_032717465.1 Coenobita brevimanus | reverse complement strand
TGAAGGGCCACCGGCGATGGGATGAAAAAAAGGATAGCGGTAGCATAAAAACTGGGTGAGGATGGCGCATGCAAGGGTAATCGGACTGACGGGATTAAAAACAAAAAACGGATATAAGTCAGAGAGAGAGAGAGAGAGAGAGAGAGAGAGAGAGAGAGAGAGAGAGAGAGAGAGAGAGAGAGAGAGAGAGAGAGAGAGAGAGACGGGCGGGGGAAGCTGGGAGAGAAGTTAAAAAGTAGAATTTTGGAGGCCAGTGTGCAATAATAGTGTCTGCATAACTTTGTTTCCCCAAGACCAGTAATATCTTAGGGAAAACATGAGACCCCAAATATTTCACCAACGAGAAGTTTGGACAATAAACCTGAAATACAGAGGGGTTGTTAAGTTTTAAGGAGAGACAAGTTTTGATTGCTGCTGCCAAGGTTGGTCATGGGAGGTTGACGGTGGGTGCTTTGACTTGCTCGTCGCAACCCTTTCATTTCGGTGATGCAGTTTCTACACAAAGGTCTTGTCATTTACAGACGACTTTGACTAACTTATAAAAGTTCTCTAGCACTGAATGGATTAAGTGAAGGCTGTGACTAACCCCTCTACTTCCAATATCTCTCCTAAGCTGAATAAATTAAGGTTGCCAATATTCGTAAGGGAATCCAGGATGGTCTCCACACAGCTGCACTACACTGGCATACCTCAAAGTGCCGTGATGATTAGTGAACGTGCAATAACTTAGCATTATTGAATTTGTGTGTTTATTTGGTGTGATCTTTGATTCCATTAATTCTAACCAAGCTTGGTGGAGGGCAGGACGGTTAGCCAAGAGGTTGACCTATTGCTTGTTAGAACGACAGGCTAAAAGTTAAAGTCGCACGACTACAGTAGATGCAAGTTTGACTTAGAAAGGTGTGCTTGGAAAGTTTATATCGATACAGATCAAGCCTGATGATTGATGGAGGATAATACAAGAACGAAGGGGTTCTATTTTTGTGAACAATCAGTCAAAGGTCAAGGCCACATAGCAAGGTCAAATTTCGACCCGTGTGTCTGTGTGAACAATAGTGTTAAAAACAGTTTTGACCCGAACTGAACTAAGCTTAGTGGACGGACTGAGGATGAGCCAAAGGGATGAGCTAATGTTTTGAGAGTAGTAGGTCAAAGATCTAGATCACATATTGGGGCCAAAATATATATATTTTCAAAATCTGATTTACACCAAATTTTTCAGAAGGGTTCCGGGAAAGGCAAGAACAAATGAATTCTATTTTTAGAACAATCAGTCAAAGGTCAACTCACAGGGAAAGTCAAAAGCCACCGTCACAGAACAAAGTCGAATCAGTTTTTGTCTTATTATCGCCGAATTTGATGCAATGATTTAGGGTCAGATGAGAAAGAAGTTTTTTCGATTTGAAGAACAACTGGTCCAATGTGAAGGTCATATTCCAACGGCAAATATTCGGCCGTTAGTCCAGTTGGTAGGCGCGGGTATTACACTCACTGAGGGCTCCTTTTTTACTTGTTTCTCCATTGGTCTATATCAACATATGTATAAAAAAAATGGAAATTTCAGTGACAGACTTATAATTATCAGCAAGGGGGATGGATGGCAAGATGAGAAATCGCGACGGAGTAGCATTCCTCATAACCGGTAGAAATGGATAATACATTTAGTAACATCTGGAGGACATATGAAGATGAGATTCTTGTTCATTTAGACGTATCAGATTATGAACTTTAGGAGATACTTCTGGCTACGTCTCCCTGATCACGACACTGGAAAGTTAATACAGCAGTCAAGATTTGTCATCTAGATACTCGTGCATTAATCCGGAAGAAAATCCTTCCAGAACTAAGTGAAATTCTAACTCTTAACGAAAATAATAAAACACTAGAACTGAAACCGGATATGGTAGAGGTGCATGATATGTTCTGTCATGTAACTTTTTTATTATTCATCGACTATCAGTTTCCAGCATTTATATACAGGTATCTATGTCTATCTGCCTGTCATTTATATATCTACCTATCCAATCTCTCTCTCTCTCTCTCTCTCTCTCTCTCTCCCAGGCTCCTTCTTCTCCTCCCTTTGTACTCTCAAGACCTCTCAGCTAAGTGTGAAGTACTTCTTGGAGTCGGAGTTATGGAGGGGAGGGGAAGGAAGCGGGAAGCAACAACAGTTAAGATCACTGACACTGCCAATAGGAGGGCGAATGGGTAACGTGAAGAAGAGAGATAATGGTGATAAAAGAGATGCTAAAGGTAGAATTGACCAAAGTCTGGGATATGGTCAGTTTCTTCAGTATTCCATTTCACTTTTCCTCCCCCCTACCCTTCAAAAAAGTAAAAAGGTGAGATTCGGAATGTCTACCCGTCTGTCTATCTGTCTGTCTCTCATTCAACTCCTACACAAATGGATGGACTGTAGTGAAAGTTGGCATGTAAATAAATCTGGTTGACTGCAGCCAAAATGTAATCCAGGGAAAAATATTGGTAATATTTTTACCACTTCCATTTAAAGTTTCCTCTGCCAGAATATTCTTAAGATGAGAGAGGTTTGCTATGTTTCTCTGTCTCCAAATGATTCTCCTTGACATGACAGCTAAGTCAGGAAGATAAGTGACGGATATGCCCTAAGTGTGAAGTAAACGTAGCGAAATCTTAGGCAAACTTTTGTCCCTGGCAGCACGTTGTGTTGCCGCTAACAAAGTATGTCATCCAGTCTTCCCTGATATTGATTTCCTTTTTCTTATCAAAGGTCTCTTGACTACGAGCACCAGTTCCTTCTTTAACCTTCTCTCATTATCTACCATATTCTTTCTTTTCTGGCTTCATTGTCACTCCATATTTCTGTCATATTTATTGTCGCTTTGCTTTTGCTTTTCTTTCGGACCCTCTTCTCCCTTCATCTTACTTAAATGTACGCACTGTACAGTATAACTTCTCGTAATTTGCATTCCTAAACATTAACTAGGGATTAAGCAGAATGTACTGGCCTGGGTAACCTTGTGTGCTTGTGGGCGCTGATTAATTACCAGACATTAAGTTATAGGAATGATATAATGTTCTATTTGCGTGAAGCTTGCACGAGTAATAAATTAACCTGGAAGTGAAGGGTATACCTGTGTGCTGGTTTGGAGAATATTCTTTTCATTCCGGTGGATCTCTCATCACGTGAATAAAATCACCTTTTTTAGCCAGAATGAAATCCAAAGTGAGCTCTCGACTGACAGGACTGACTACAGGGGGTTATTTCTGTGTGATCTCTCTTCCCTTTTTTCCCCCAACCAACGTTAACTCTCTCATGGCTGAAACAGTTCTAGTATTCCATTTCTGTTAACATCAGATGATGTCATGCGTTTCACTGAGTCATAGGAACCTGTTAGTGTTAGTACGACCATTACCTTTCCCATGGT
Source organism: Coenobita brevimanus (assembly GCF_032717465.1). Taxonomy (NCBI): domain Eukaryota; kingdom Metazoa; phylum Arthropoda; class Malacostraca; order Decapoda; family Coenobitidae; genus Coenobita; species Coenobita brevimanus. The sequence continues at coordinate 363,471 of NW_027644746.1, read as the reverse complement.
CAGGACTTGTATGGCACTATGGGTGTATTCTATGACTGTTCAGGAGAGAGGGAATCAAACAAGCATGAGAGTGTTAACTTGTCCCAAAGGTATGTTTATCAGTTCACTCTAACCAAAAATAGAGGTGGTGATACCTATGGCGTGTCAGGTATATCCACCTTCACTTTGATGGATGAGAATGTGGGGTTTAATTTCGTTTCATATTGTAACTTTCCTGGACTAGATTTTAGGCCTATGTTCCTGCTGTGTAGCGGGCACTGACTACTTCTCTCTAATGACTTAGTTTTAATTACTTTCTTGTTATTTCCTTTTATCTTTTATTAGTGTTTTTAGAGCTGATAGATGGTAGAGGGATGTCCAAGATTTGTGCTGGATGGGAGAGCAAGGTGAAGATGGGGGGAAGGAAGAATGAGATAATGGATTTTAAAGGTCAGTCGATGAGTGGAGGGTGTATGCGAACAGGAAAGACATGTATGTGAAAATGAAATAGGTAGGAATATTGGGAGAGCAAAACGTATAGATTAAAAACGCATATGTTATAATGACCTTCGTGTACTCGATAGGTACATTTCTTAAACTTTCTTCTTCAGGATGGCATTTAGGGAAAGGGAGAGTGGCTGGTGATGAAGGTGGCGGAAGAGAGGACACAGCAGCGGAGGACACCATTCAGGAAGGGTGAACTCGTTATCCGGTAGAAAACTTTTTTACGAGCAATAATCCACCATAATTATCCTTATTACAGCTTAGAGTACATAAAAAACAGTGCTGTGAAAAATGCTGACACTATAGCATTAATTATTGTTGTTTCAGAGAGATTTTTGCTCAAACATAACTATTTTTTTCATGCCCAGCGGAAAAATAAAGGAAGCAACATTGCCATTGATTTCGTACTAGCCACTTATGCAACCAAAAACGGGTCCAATGTTCATTTACAGAATGTTTTATCATGTGCGACCAGGAATGTACTTTCGATCCACACCTTGCATACAGTCAGCAGTTAATGGCAGTATATTTTATGCAACACAGAAAATAATGTGCTGTGCTGTGCTACCTGGGGCAGACAATAGACACACGGATAATTGCAACACTGGAATCGTCATATTTAACTGAGTTCGTAAAACAAGCTCCCAAAATACGCTGCTACCTTCTTGAATAATAATAACAACGATTGGAGGTAACTAGTGTTAATTATATGAGATAAGAACGATCCGTCAGAATTCTGTTATCTTGTGCAGTGTTTAGGTTTTGTAACTGCAAGAGTACAATAAATGAGTTTTGAACTATTTAGTGACCAGATGGACTTTTACACCTGCGCACAAAAGCGCGTGGGGGTTGTGTGTTTGGTTCGCTTTGTCTTTCTATTATAAAGATTATGGGAAAATGTATATATATTGGATAGAACTGAACCAAATTTGGTTAAAACGATTGAGGACCATCAGAGGAACCGGCGAATACCTTTTGGCCGAAAAAGGCTATAGATCGTAGTCAAGGGCAACGTCAACTCAGTTTTGATCCGGTTTTGATCAAATCTGGTGGAAGAGTTGAGGACCAAAAGAAGGAATGCGGTTCAGAGTTGAGAACAATCGGACAAAGGTAACGGTCACAGGACTAAATGACAGATTCGGCCATTTAACACGAAAAGGTTTGATTCGGTTTGGATCAAAATTGGTGGTAGAGTATTAGGGTAGCTGACGATGCATGGTTCCATTTTCAGAAAATGACGTCAAAAGTCAGTGTCAGACAGTAATGCCATCTTAAGCTCTTTTATCCAATTTAAACCAAGCTTTGTGAATCGGCTGAGGGTCTGGTTTGGAAGACGTAATTAGAATTTAAGAGCAATAAGACAAAGGTGATGGACACAGGGCAGGGTTAGAGGTTCGGCTGTTAGGTCTTTCCATACGATCACTGGCTACCTTGTGTCTTCGAGCAGGTTGCTTTTCAATTTGATAGCATGTTGACGAATCACGCTATAAAAAGGAGATCAAAAGCGAGGAAGATTACCCAATTCCTCATGTCTGCATAATTGTTTTTCAATAATTTGTTACCATATTGCAACATCACAGGTGGCCACTGACCATGCTGATTGGCCTTTAAACCTATGTAAGGCGCGGGTGTTGCATTCTCTGAATGATTCCTATTGTTCTTTCTGTTTGTTTGTGAATTGGAGGCTCGAAATTGTGCTCGTGTTTGATGTAAGTTAAGAACTGTGAACTTATGAGTTTACATTAGAATACATGGATTTTTGCCTCTAAAGGACACAGGATGGTAGGTAAATTAGATATGAAGGAGAGAGAGGAGGGTACAGCTGGAGACAAGAGTTCACCTAGAATAACAGCTTTTTTGTTTCTTTGTTAGCTAATATTCATACTGTGATACAGGTTCTGCATGCTTCATTGGTCACAGATGATCAGGGAAGATAATCACGAACATGCTTCAAGTGGGAATTAGACGCACTGGAATAGCAGACGAACGTATATAGTCTGGCAAAATTTTCGCCGCCATTCTTCAACCAGCATTGTATAATGCCTTCTTTATTTACTGTCCTCCCTTTTTTGCTTCTCATTCTTCCTTAAGCGACAGAACGTTTCCTTCAGTCTCATACTCTTGTTGTTTGCTTCCCATTTCTATCACATAAAAATATCTCATTTAACACATTTCATTGTCACAGTCTGCAAAGAAGTGTTAGCAAACTTGCTTATGTCTGTAACCTGGCTATATTAAATAATTATCTAATCGTCATTCACCCTTTCATCTGTCTCCTTTTCACCATCCATCACCCAGTACAGTAATTCTTTACACTGACGAACAGAAATGCAAGCAATGTTTTCGAGATGATGAGATAAATAACAAAAATTAAGGCTGGAGGAAAAAGGAGGGAGAAAAAGAGGAACAAACCAGGTGAGAGGCTGCCCATAGAAGGAGAAGAGTAAGAAGAAAATATTTCGATCAAGAATATCAATTAATCTTACAGTGAAATTATACTAATAAAAAAGGGCTAGATGCGGACCAAGTCTGTTGTATCTCCACAATAAGGCAACTTTCCCAAATCTTGGTATAATTCCTCAATTTCATCAAAATCACGGAACAGTGAAAACAAGACGCATTTTATATATCCCTTCAATGCGGTTACGAATCTTATTTTGCTTGTGGCTGACGAAGTGTTATTGATATAGCTTAGGCTAGGCGGATGCAGTGAAGATATTACGCTGAAAAGGGAAATGATGGAATAAAGAGGAAGGCATTAAGCCGAGAAGAGCATGGATCGACTGCGGTGGAAGAAAATACGCAAAAAAATACTGTCGAGTGGAGGGAAATATATGCTGAGAAGAGTGAAGGTTGACTAGAGAGGGAGATGTTACGCTGAAAGGAGTAATGACCAAATAGAGAGGAAAATAATAACCTTACAAGGATCGACTTCGGAAGGAAAAAAACCCGCTAAAGATACAAGTGAAAACAGCAGATGAGAAGCAGAGATGGTAGTAAATGAATATAACAAGAATATATGAAGTAAAAGGAATGCAATGACTAATGACAAGTTGAGAAGGGAGAGAAAGAAAGAATCCAGATGAGGTGAAAAGGTTGGAAAGTTATGAAGTCGGTGAACATAAACTTACTCTTTGACGTAAGCAAAGGAAGGAAGAGAATGCCGCGGAGAGAGAGAGAGAGAGAGAGAGAGAGAGAGAGAGTGAGAGGGGGGGGGGCTTTCGTAAAGGCGTCAGAGCTGCCTTTTTTTTTTTTTTTTTCTTATAATAAATGCATTCTTCTTTTTCTCCATGTCATTTTCACTCAAGACTTTCTCCCATCATGTGTTCACTTTTTTCTGTTGCGTTCGTTTTCTCTCTTCATGTATATCTGTCGTTTTTTTTTTTTCTCTCTGTCACGAATCAATTTGCGACATTTCCTTTTTGTGAGAAACCACGAACTATTAGTGGAAAACTCACTGTGTATCGCTCAGCTAACCGTTTCTCCCTCCATTATCGGAGTATACTTTTCAAATAATTCGTCACCGTTTTCAAAGAGTGACCGATTTAATGCACGTCACTAAGTGCTGTACTGAGCGATACTATTGTTTTTTATTGTTCGCCTCTGCTTCCTCATTCGACCGTTAAAAAATGCGGCCGAGTGCTCCGCTTTCCCACGACTTAGGCAGTCTTGTGATTGATGTGACGGAGGAAGGACCTGTGCCGCAGTGTGAGAGGTCAGCTAGTACCCAAACTCCACTTCACAGTTAGTCCAGTCTTCCCACCCATCTGGTGATACGCAGCATTCATCGACTATAGTATTTCTTTTGTGTATTTTCTAGTTATAAGAGTTTAATTAAGGTGTTTTTCCCTAGGCGTAAGTATTTAGCTATTGCGTGAGTGAGTGAGCGAGTGCGTCTCATTGATTTGATTTGAAATGTAATGTTAAATTTATTTTTTGTAATTAATAAATTTAACAGTTCCTTTCTCGAGCTTAATGTAAAGTAAAAATCTTGTTTCATTTTTCCATAATTAAGCATATTTTCCATATAGCTCCTAGCTTGCATAAACGTTTGCTTTCATAACTGGTACTTAGACCAGTCTTGTTGTATTAACTTAAAATCCGTTGTGCCAGGAGTTAATGCATCAGCAAGAACCTGATGTTATTATTATTAGTATTAGTTATTTATTGTCAGGGGTGATGTAACTTTCTCCAGAGGCTAACAGTACAGTAATTCAGCAATTGTGAGTAATTAGTCTCTGCTGTGTACTGTTGAGGAAGTTTATAAATTCTCGTTCTCAGAGAATCGTGCTAAGCCAACGTAAAGTAATCGTTGCTTGATGTAGCAAGACAACCATTGTCTCTGCTCTTCAATATTATTGAATATTATTATCAAATTAAATAATATTTAACCATTTATTTCAAAATTACCGTGTTATTATAAAATCCCCGTGACAATTGGCGACCTCATTCCAGGATATTAACTCCTAGCTCTAAAGCTATTCACGAGATAGTGCTCACTCATTCATATTTAGGTATTTATCATTAAAGTTTATAGGCACAAGCTTACTGGTGTTTACCCTTAATTTAGCAAGTGAATTTTGCTTTATTAATCAATAGAATACTTAACTCTAGTTTATTCTTGGTAACGCCAGACGATTTTATTCGCTCCTGGGAAGTCGCCGTACCCATTGTGTTTATTATTGAGTCTTCCCAGTCATTTACATTTTTTATTTATTCTTTGCCAGTTAACTGGATAAGACTGGTCACCACTAGCTTGTGTCTGTACTCTTTACTTGTGTTTATTAGTATTCGTCGCTAAGCAGTCAGTACTCAATTTCGGTTTTGCTTAATAAATTAGCGCCATGGCTACTACTGTATTTTTACAGGAAGCCAAAGATATGGGTCTTTCGGACCCAACCGAAATTAAAGAGTATATACTCTCACGGCATAATCAGGAGCAGCAGCGCGAGAATGATGCCCGTGAAGAGCGTAAGATTCAGCGCGAATACGAGCGAGAACAGCGCGAACAACGTGAAAGAGAGCGTGCATATGAACAAGAGCAGCGTGAGAAAGAGCGCGAATACGAGCAGAAACAACGCGAGCTCGAGTTAGAAAAAGAGCGACAACAGCGCGAATACGAGCGAGAACAGCGCGAACACGAGCGAGAACAGCGCGAATACGAGCGTGAACAACGCGAGCGAGAACGAGAGCACGAACGTGCCGAACGTGAGGCACGTGAAAAACACGAATATGAAATGATGAAGCTCAAGCGAGATTCCTTGGCTTCAGATACATCTGGTGCAGTTGGTCCAAGCTCCACGAGCGTTCTTCCTGCACATGTCCTGGCGACCCCACGCATCAAGCTTCCTTCATATAAGGAAAGCGAGCGAATCGAGCCGTACATAGCTCGTTTTGAGGACATGGCAGACATGTATCAACTGGATGAGGCAGCTAAGCGGATCCAATTTCTTAGTTTATTTGAGGGCCCTGCCCTCGATATTCTCCACAGAATTCGTGGAGACAATCTCACATATGAGATGATGAAAGCTGCACTCATTAAGGCGTATGGTCTCACAGTAGACGACGCCAAAGTTCAGTTCATGCGAGCTCGTCTCCAAGACAAGGAGACAGCTGTTCAGTTCCTTGATCGTCTCACAGCTTACTTAAATGAGTGGATGGAGAAAGATGAAACTCCTTCCACGCGTGAGGGGATAATTGACCTTATGCTGCGTACACAGCTAGAGAGGTCGTGGCCTGCTGAGCTCATAGCACAGCTTAAGATCTGCCAGGTGAAAGATGCCAGCCAAATGGCAGAGAAGGCTGACGCATTCTTTACTGCATACGGGTATCAAGCTCGTAAGCAAAACACCTGGAGCAGAAAAGATACTGCCAAGTCTGGGAAGCCGTCTCAGACTGAATCCCAGCACCAAGGCCATTCTCAGAGTAATGGCCAAGGTCCAAAACCGCAGTGGAAGGACCAGGGCAAAACACTCAGAAACCTGAGTGGAAGAGGTACAACAAGTACCCTAACCAGCAGCAGTATCAGCCACGCAATCGACCGTCGGGACAAACTTTTTCACCACCAGCTCAAAAGAGGCAGGAAGCGAATGCAGCCTTCATTCCTCAGCAGCAGCCTGGTGGTCACGTCCCTACCAGTGTGGGTACTTCCCCACAGTTCACTAGTCCCACAGTGACAGTGAACCCCCTCCACAGATGGCCAATGTTCCATCTCCCCAATATAACCTTCAAGGCACAATGTTTGCCACATCAATTCAGCAGCCTCAGGAGTGGCTAGCTGCTTCCTCCACAGGCCCTCCCACAGGTGACAGTACCTTCCTTGTTCAGCCAGGGTTTGTGGGAGCATTCCTGTGAAGGTCCTGAGAGACAATGGTTCCTCAGGTTGCTCTGTTAAGCAGAGTTTAGTTCGGCCTGAGCAGTATACAGGTCGACAGATCCATGCAAAGCTTATTGATGGATCAGTGAGATTGTTCCCTGAGGCATGTATCCAGGTGGCATCTCCATTTTATACTGGTATGACACTTGCAGTTGTCATGCCAGAGCCTCTATTTGACTTAATAGTAGGCAATATTAATGGAGTCAAGGATAGTTGCTCCGATGACGCAACTCAGACTTCGGCTGCTGCGGTAACACGAGCCATGACTGAGGCTCCAGACTGTGTCACCCCAGTGATCATTGAATCGCCGCAAGATCTGATGTGTAGTCAACTTGTTGTGCAAGAACAACATCTCTGACCCAACACTTGCTACCGTGTGGAACAAACAAAAGGGTCGAGTGATTAAGTATTCACGGGGAGGTCGAGCCAAGTTCCTTCGCAAACAAGGACGGCTCTACCGTGAGTCACAAACACCCGAGGGCGAGGTTCGACTGCAGTTTGTCGTTCCCGCCAAGTACCGCCTAGCAGTGTTACAATGGGGTCATTGTTCAGCCTCAGGAGGTCACATGGGGAAAAGGAAGACCCAGGGCCGTATCCGAGCTGACTTTTTCTGGCCAGGGATGGGACGGGACATACATAGTTTTGTCCGTTCCTGCAGTGTGTGCCAAAGTATCGCCACTACTCAGGGACATGCCCTTCCTGTGCCATTTATAACCACACCTGTAATCTCTGAGTCAGTTGAGAGACAGGGTAGTGGTGAAGTGGGTGCAGACCTGACGTCTCGCCCATTGGCCCCACAGGACACATTATGTCCAGGGCCTTTACATACATATTATGTACCGTAGGTTAAGGGGGAAGTTGAGAGGCGACTTGAGGCTATGGAAGACCCAAGTTTGCACAAGGATTCTCAGCTTCCCGGTACTAATAGAAGTACTGTAGGTTAAGGGGGAAGTTCGAGAGAGAACTCCGCAGTGGCGACTTGAGGCTATGGAAGACCCAAGTTTGCACAAGGATTCTCAGCTTTCCGATACTAATATAAGTATTGTACTGTAGGTTAAGGGGGAAGTGAGAGCTCCGCAGAGGCGACTTGAGGCTATGGAAGACCCAAGTTTGCACGAGGATTCTCAGCTTTCCGGTACTAATATAAGTATTGTACTGTAGGTTAAGGGGGAAGTTTGAGAGAGAACTCCGCAGAAGCGACTTGAGGCTATGGAAGACCCAAGTTTGCACAAGGATTCTCAGCTTCCCGGTACTAATAGAAGTACTGTAGGTTAAGGGGGAAGTTCGAGAGAGAACTCCGCAGAGGCGACTTGAGGCTATGGAAGACCCAAGTTTGCACAAGGATTCTCAGCTCCCCGATACTAATATAAGTACTGTAGGTTAAGGGGGAAGTGAGAACTCTGCAGAGGCGACTTGAGGCTATGGAAGACCCAAGTTTGCACAAGGTTTCTCAGCTCTCCGATATTAATATAAGTACTGTAGGTTGAGGCACAGGTTGAGGACCCGTGTGCGGTTCGAGGCTATGGAAGACCCGAGTTTGCACAGGGATTCTCAACTTGCCGACCATAATCGTGTGCTAAAATTAATGGCGACCTCGAGTGTACTTTTCATAGCATGTACTGACTGCTAGGCAGAGAGAGTAATTGTAACATAATAAGAATTTTGTCTCATTGACACTTTTGATGCTCCACCTTAATTGGTTTTGCAGGTTCAGCAATGGGTGTAGCAGTTTTGCTGTGCGGACCAGCTGATCATCTGCCGCACGCTGCTGCCTCTTCTCCTCTGCCTTCGTCGTCGCCATATTATTTACTGTGTCATTTTACACGTAGGTACAGTTACACTACAACTGTCACACCTACACCGTGTATTACATACACCACGCTACACAACAATTAGTTGTCAGTGTAAATGTAGCGAATTTTCGCTCAGTTTGACCTGAGTACAGGATTTTCACAGTCGTCACGGAGTTTTTCCCTCAAGCTTGTTTCTATTAACGTAAATACGAGGTTTTTTCGCTCACTGGCGACTGCGACATACTCCTGTAGCAGGATAGCACACACACCACAGTGTGAATCTTGTGTGACTGAGTTAGGATGTATATGTATGTATATTGAAATCTTTCTTCTGAAGGAAGAAAGATTTAATTTTCAAGGGGCGTAATGTCACGAATCAATTCGCGACATTTCCTTTTGTGAGAAACCACGAACTATTAGTGGAAAACTCACTGTGTATCGCTCAGCTAACCGTTTCTCCCTCCATTATCGGAGTATACTTTTCAAATAATTCGTCACCGTTTTCAAAGAGTGACCGATTTAATGCACGTCACTAAGTGCTGTACTGAGCGATACTATTGTTTTTTATTGTTCGCCTCTGCTTCCTCATTCGACCGTTAAAAAAATGCGGCCGAGTGCTCCGCTTTCCCACGACTTAGGCAGTCTTGTGATTGATGTGACGGAGGAAGGACCTGTGCCGCAGTGTGAGAGGTCAGCTAGTACCCAAACTCCACTTCACAGTTAGTCCAGTCTTCCCACCCATCTGGTGATACGCAGCATTCATCGACTATAGTATTTCTTTTGTGTATTTTCTAGTTATAAGAGTTTAATTAAGGTGTTTTTCCCTAGGCGTAAGTATTTAGCTATTGCGTGAGTGAGTGAGCGAGTGCGTCTCATTGATTTGATTTGAAATGTAATGTTAAATTTATTTTTTTGTAATTAATAAATTTAACAGTTCCTTTCTCGAGCTTAATGTAAAGTAAAAATCTTGTTTCATTTTTCCATAATTAAGCATATTTTCCATATAGCTCCTAGCTTGCATAAACGTTTGCTTTCATAACTGGTACTTAGACCAGTCTTGTTGTATTAACTTAAAATCCGTTGTGCCAGGAGTTAATGCATCAGCAAGAACCTGATGTTATTATTATTAGTATTAGTTATTTATTGTCAGGGGTGATGTAACTTTCTCCAGAGGCTAACAGTACAGTAATTCAGCAATTGTGAGTAATTAGTCTCTGCTGTGTACTGTTGAGGAAGTTTATAAATTCTCGTTCTCAGAGAATCGTGCTAAGCCAACGTAAAGTAATCGTTGCTTGATGTAGCAAGACAACCATTGTCTCTGCTCTTCAATATTATTGAATATTATTATCAAATTAAATAATATTTAACCATTTATTTCAAAATTACCGTGTTATTATAAAACCCCCGTGACACTCTCTCTCTCTCTCTCTCTCTCTCTTGTCACTTTTGCTTGCACACAACTCTCATCTTAACTTTCGTCCGTCTAACTTTTCCCACATTGCTCCCACTTTCTTTCTTCTCTCTCTGATGCTCTCCACTAATGCGATTCTCGTGATACATTTCCCACCTTATCTTTTAGTCGTTTCCTTGACATTTCGCTAAGGATATCCCGTCTGTCACCTTCCTGACATTAGTTACCCTCTTCATTTTCACTCTCATTTCATTTCGCTGCTTTTTTATTTCTCTATCGTAGCTTTAACTTCCATCTTTCATCTTCTGCTCATAAATGTTTCAACCTGTTTATTTATTCATTTATCTACCTACCCACCGACCTACCTACCTTCCTACCTACCTGCCTACCTATTTATCTATCTATGCATCAATTTTTCACCCATCAGGAGTGTCCAGGCCGGGGATTAGGCTGCTTGGTCCTGACATTTGAGGTGTCACCAATCGATAGTCCCTGAGTGGCATTATGTGGGCCCTAAACCAGAATGCTGCACTGTCGTCAACCACATTAATGAACCTGTCGACGAATCACGACCAAAGACAGACTGATGTGCTCTTGTGTTTTTCGTGCCTCCTGTGTTCTCTGATTTCTTGTTTTATAATGAACACGCATATTCGCTTGCCCTGAGAGAGAGAGAGAGAGAGAGAGAGAGAGAGAGAGAGAGAGAGAGAGAGGAATATTACCACCGTGACAAGCTATTTCTCCATGTTATATAGATCATACCCACTCTTCCTGGTTGTTTACCTGATTACTTCCTTTTAACAGAGTCCCTTTTAATTAACCGCCTTGCTTTTACTGTTGTTTCCAACGGGACAATAACACAATTAACTCGGGAGGGAGCGAGGGAGAGTTAGGGGGGAGGGTAGTGGGCATTGAGAGGGGTGAAGGATGTAGGATTGGGGAGGGGGAGAGAGGGGCAAATGGAGGGGCAGTAGGGGAGGGAGGGGTACGGGAGGCCGTCACTGGATTTACAAGGTTAGCTAAGTAGGGCAAAGGGGGAGAAATTTTTTGTGAGTTGAGGTCAGAAACTGGGAAACTGAAACTGAAGGAAATAGATTGAGAGCTTTTATGTGCTGAGGATAAAGACAGGTCCTACTTTGGTTCGTTTTTTTTTTTTTCTTCTGTTTCTAAACCCTACCAGGCTATTCATAAAAGTGGAGAGAGGGTAATGATGATGAAGATGACACTGATAACGACTACCAAAAGAAGACAATAGGGTGAGATGTGGCCGAAAGGGAAGTAGGTGATGGCTAAAACAACAGGATGAGAGAGAGAGAGAGAGAGAGAGAGAGAGAGAGAGAGAGAGGGGGGGGGGGACTAAAGTGTCCGGCCATAGATAGATGGACAGATAGGTAGAAAGATAATGATAAATGCTTAATGACAAAAGAATGTTTTCTTTTTTAACAATGTTCTTTTGCCTGTAGTAGATGTAATATCAGAGATTTGAAGGGAACTTTTATTCTGCATCATGTTTGGAAATACAGTATATTTATTAAACGAAAGAAGATCATTAATTCTGTTGTTTTCTGGTTTTCGAGTTTAATATTATAATTAGTCCCCTACAACATACTTTTGATCTCTTCTTGATATTATTCACTATTTCCAACTTCCCCTCCTTCCTCTTCTTCCTGAACCATATCTTCCTTGTCCGCCTACCTCATTGCTGATCCTTTTCTTCAGGCCTTTTTTTTTTTTACGCCACACTTCTTCCTCTCTGCTACAGCTTTTATTATTGTTCTCCCTTCTTCTTTTGTTGTAATTTTCCCTTTCCTCATATTTTCCACTGAGTCGCCTTCTCCTCCTCCTCCCCCTCCTCCTCCTCCTCCTCCTCCTCCTCCTTTTCCTCCTCCTCCTCCTCCTACTCCTCCCCCTCCTACTCCTCCTCCTCTTCCTCTTTGCCTGGCGGTGTAGCAGCTGCTGGTGCAAGTTATTACTCGATTTTACCTTTATCACCTCCAACCCTCTCCCTCCTTCACACTTTCTTAGTTCACTCGGCACCCTTGTCCGCCTCTGCCCTATGATCTGCCCGTTTCATTTAACTTGGCTTAAAATTGCCACCTCTCCATCTTCAGTTGAGTGCTGAGGTGTAAGAAGACATTAACATTAGATTATGGTGGAGGTCACGAAAAAGTGCTATGGAAAGGATGTACAGTCTTAGTTTCTCCTACTCTGCCACTGAGCTGTACCCAGAGATTAACACTAAAATATGGTGAAAATCACGAGAAAATGTTAAGGAAACGACGTAAAACAGAGGTGTTGTCTTTTTCTGCCACCGACCTACGGAAAATAAGCCACAATAGGACGATTATCTCTGCCAAGTTAAGGTGAATAGCAACACTCCTAAAATCTTTCCTTCAAAATACATACTTCCTTCCTTGAAAGTTTACACTCTTTCCTTCAAACTACACACTAGCTTTCTCCAAATTATACTCTGGCCATTTCGACATGGCCTAAAATTATCATCACTCCATCTTGAATGCAATCCTGTAATAAAAAAATTAATAATGGAATACGCGTCAAGACATGGAGCAGTGCCATGGAAAGTGTGCAGATACGTAGTATTATCTTATTCAGCTACTGCACTGTATCAACTCATTCATGAAAAGCGGTAGGAAAAAGTTGACAGCCAAATTATTGCTTTATTCTGCCTTTTAGCTATGGGAAATTAGCTAACAAAGGACGAACCTATCCGACAGATTAAGAGAGAAGAACAATACACACTGGCAAAGCCCTTATTTTGACAGGTCTTCCTAATATCCCCCTTATTGTTGGACCGATCATGTGTGTGTGTGTGTGTGTGTGTGTGTGTGTGTGTGTGTGTGTGTGTGTGACAAAGTGCTTGTATGAATAGGTTTTATTTTCCATTATTACACAATTGTCGTATTTCTTGGTTTTCCGTAATTCTTTTTCATTTTATACAGATTTCTTTCGTCTTCTCGTCGTATCCATTTCAGTTATGACGTCTATGTTACATTGGTGATGTTCCTTCCATTCTTGCCAAAAAATCTTATCTTGCTGTAAACTTTTGCCTCTCACTTCGCCAGACTTTTCTCTTTTCAATTTATCTTTTCTCATTCTTTTATATTTTGTATTTTCTTTTGTTTCTTTTTACTTGATATATCCTCACCACTTTCTTTGTGGCCAATTTTTTTTTTTATTAATCCTACTTTCTTTGTTTCCTTTATTTTGTCTGAATCCCCTTTTCTTTCTTCTCATTTGACCACATGTTACCTCCTCAGCATGGGTCGAAAGATCCTTTAAGGTATTACCTGTCCTTGTAACTCAGGATAATCTCTCTCTCTCTCTCTCTCTCTCTCTCTCTCTCTCTCTCTCTCGGCCAAGCTCATTATTTTTCCACAACAGCTCCTTCCCTGTACAGCATCTCCCGCTCTTCCCTTACCCGCACGCCGTCAGTTCCAGCTCCCTCAGACAAGTTCCCAGCTGCAACTTACGGTAATCTGGCCGTAACTCTGACACACGTGGAAATTGCTGTGATTCAGGTGACTATTTTTCGGACTACTATCCAATTACCACACCATCTAATAACTTTCACAGAATTATGAGGATATGATCTCATTAGCTTTAAGTTAGAGGATCTATCCAGTATCATCCACATATTTTAGTAGGGCGTATTTGACGTCTTGGACGGAACGTCACCTCGTTGCGCGAAGAAAGTTGCGTATTCCAGCGATGAAGAGAGCTACTTTTGTTTGGCATAGAATAACAGGCATTTTCACCGTTAAGTATCAGAAGAAAAGTATTCATCTGGTCTAATCTACTCGTACATCTAAGGTAAGCAGAAATGATGATCAAAAAATAATTGTAAACTTGTGACAGACGCCAAAATGCACTTAACAGAGACGTTCGTCTCCATAATTTTGGTCGTTGAGCCGGTGGTGGGATATTTACCCACTATCTTGTGATACAAGACCACTGCATCATCCTCGATATCACAGTTACGTCCCTTAGTTGTTAACCTGGACACTCATTTTTCCGATCAACACACAAAGGGTGAATGTACGTTACACTTGACTCCAGTAGTGCCAGCTGCTAGCTGCAGGAATTGAACACTGGGTCTATCGTGCCGATAGCTTCGTAGCTCCATTGACAACTTGACCACCGCGGAGAGAAGTACTTAAATTCTCCAGATATGTGTGTGAACATGAAAACTAGTATCGAGAAATTATGCACACGAGGGACCAAACATTTTTAGGTAATATAAAGATTGGAACTCAAAAAGGAGGAATTGTGAGGAGGGGTAAAGAGTGCAACAGTGTGGAATGGTTATGAACACAGTATAAAGGTAAAGTGTAAACAGCTCAGGGTCATATTTTTGGTGCCATAGGAAGCTTCTTTACATCTCTTCCTAAGCGATTTACTATGCCAATTGCATATTGATATTCTTTCCCTTGTTTATCGATATAATATCAATACAGTCCGTATAATAATAACGTGTGACAGGTAAAATATTATTGAGGAAGAGGAGCTACGAATCTAAAAAACGACGTCGCATTATACTCCAAGTAGCTTCTGGGATTAGTAACACCTCGAGCAATTTATTTTAGGCAAATAACCTGAACATCCTCGTTCGTCAGTGTTGCAAACTTTGATGATATCAAAACGAGATGAATAATATAATAGGGATAACATAATAGGGGATGGTATGTTGTAATATGCAGAATAAATAGCTGAGGGGGATTTGCTAAGAAAATTCCAAAGCATCACATGGTATGTGCGCAATGGTATCAATGCCCATCCCCTCTTGTTTCTTTGCTTTTTTGAACCTCCCATCCCTACTCCTGTTGCATTTTCTCAAAATATTTCGTACACCTGTATAAAGATGCCAGCGTTTCCCTACAAAAATTTGCGTGGCTAACTGATAGCCTTTCCATCACAGAATGTTTGCAGATACCATTATCTTTGTTTCCATACCGTTACTCACCCCACACTGACTACTTCTGACGAAAAAGTACAAAATATGACATTCGCATTTTTCCGCCGTCGCGTCGCGCGTAATACCCAAATTTTTACTTTGGCATTTTTCTGACACTCCCTGGACTTACCCCGACCTAATGTAAAAAGAATTATGTCGATGTCTATTACTGTTCTCGTGAAAGAAACGAACAAACGTAAAGACATACAGACACACGCACATACACAGATTGACTTTATTATTTAGATATTTAACGACATTCTCACAGCAGCAGACCCCCACTATAACCAGGACTTATGCAGGAGTGGAATTCTATCACTTTCCTCGTGGTGCATCTGTGTGGGTAACATCAGCTTTTAGCTAGGAACACAAAATTTTGCACAGTAGTACACGGTCACTGCAACCAGGTTTTAGGCAGGATGGAACCCCTGCAAGGCAGCCACTCACCCCGCCCCCATACACAGGGATTCCTGCTGTGGAGATGGGCAGTTTTGCTGTGCTTTCTTCAGTCTCTTTTCTCTCTTTTACTCTCTCCAGGTTTCTTTCACCAAGTTTTTCCCTTCAGTACTCTGTCTTAATTTTAAGCCTTTTCCTTGAATCGTTCACTTCCCTCAGGTTGCTTTTATCCCTCTCTGTCCCTTTCCCATCATCTTATCTCACGAAACACCCAATAAACCGTGTAATCAGCTGATAAGTTACTTTGTATTTACCCGACCCTAACATTCTACCTACCGCTCTGACAGTATCCTCGGATATAGCGGATATAGCGGCCTGATAGATAGTCCTATTCCCCCATACCTACAATACACCGGAGGCTGTTGTTACTGATGATGAAGTAACGGCTGAACGTTTCTATACTGCTTACCCGGGGAACAAACCAACAATATTCCTATATTGTCGAGTGCCTCAGTAGAAACACATTTTTATTGCTTATATTTCTGGTTGCTTTTCTTTCACTACACATAATGTCTTCACCAGCATTACATGAACACTTAATTTTTTTCCACTTACAGTATCGTCACTCATTTCATTGTTCATCTGGGTAGGACCAGTGTGTCGTTAATATGTTATAAAAAGAAGAAATGAAAAGAAAAGGATAATTGCTGTAGGTGTGGAACGAATATCCGAAAAATATGAAAGACAAAAAGTCCAGCACGTATGATATGTCACCACTTTCCTCTGCCTCTGAACATAATGCTGGACTCTGGACACTTTTGGCACTGGTGAACTGGAGAAACTTTCTTATCAAAGAACTTTTTGTGAGAGAAGTGCGATATGAAAAACACGGTGAATAGTATACTTACACCGATAACGGTACTGATAGGAGGCAGAGAAAAGTTGTATTAGAGTGGGAAATATGAACATACTTGTAGGAGACAAGCTTATTATCAATAAAGGAATCAAATAAGAAAAAAAAATCCAATACATCGTGTTGCAAAGTTTTCTGCCTGCCTATCTATCAGCCAGTCTGATATCGTGTGGCATTTTTGCGAATATCTCAAACACGTTCAATAAAGGTGCATTCTTAGGAGTCAGCATACTGTACATTAAACTATTGGTCAGCCCACAACATGACATTCCCACCCCTATACCATGTGTTTAAATTTCATCATGGTGATAGACTAGTCTCATGGGGTGTCTACATATATCTCAGTGATAAATGGTGGAAGAAATCTCTAAAATGATGCAGTACAAAAATACTGTCCTGTGTAATGGTTCTCAAGCTTTTACTCGTATAAAGAGGAAAAATTGGTACCCACACAGATAAGACAGATCGAACTGCTATATCTACTTTGATGTATAAAAGAGGCCTGTAAATGTGCTTAAATTTTAATTGGCAATCAAGCAAACTGGCATATATTCTTATGCATCTGATCACAGGCTTTCATTTTATTGGTTTGTCATTTGCAGAGGCTCTATGGAGGTGTATAAGCTGGATTACAGGACGCTGTTTATGTCATCAAACTGCGCCGTGGTGTTGGAAAATTATGTGGTACAGTTCTATTTATTCGTTGCTATTTTCAACCACGAAACTTAACAAAGTACAGAAAGGAAAGCATGGAAAAAGGAAAAATTTCCAATCAACAAAGTACAAATTTCATCACGAGTTGTAAAAGTGACAGTCCAAAACTGACACACCCATCCACACACACACACACACACACACACACACACACACACACACACACACACACACACACACACACTCACACACACACACACACACACACACACACACACACACACATTAAACTCATACGAGTATTTCCATAACTTTTTTTTTTTTTTTTGCCATATCATTGCCAACGCCAGAGAAGCCTCTGCCAACATCCTGACACTATTTGAAAGCAGTAAGTGGCTGCGAAGCAATAATGTATTTTACTTTACAATACAAAACATGCAATTCCAGCTTTACAGTTTCTTTCTCCAATTAGATTGGAAAAAAAAAAACAAGTTATTGTTTTTGGTAGGGCGGTGGAGATGCATTAAATAGATAGATAAACTAGCTGAGCTAAGAAAGGGAGATGAATGTGAATCATTTACAACGCCGGTTCTGCTGAAGAAAAAATAAATAAAAACCCATCTTCACAGAGTTGAAAAAGATAAAAAAATTGACATGGCACATGAACAAAGAAGCATACAACCTAACCCTAACTAACCCTTAGCACAATACTGAAGCAGAAAAAGCAATGTTATGTGTTACATGAATAGCCTATAGATACAATGGAATGCTAGTTATACTGCGGGTGCGTACACCCAGTACATTAGGCCTGTGCTTTAGGTGCCATCGGAGAATTCGTTGCCTCTCTTCCATAATGATTTAACTTGCATGTAACACCTTGACATTCTTTGGTATTCTATTTGAGTCGTTTAAATATCGATAGAGATTGCATAAATAACAAAAAAAAAAATATGTATATATTAAGGAGTTACTGTGGAGAACAAATCGCAAAAAGAGAGGTATTATAAAATCTCCAATGCCGTTTATTGTACAGTGTTTTGTGTATAAATCATTATTGGTACTCACAGTGACATCGCGTATTCCTGCTGCTGATGACGACCATATAGTGCACACACCTGGAATGAAGGACAGTATAACTGTACACAGTAACAACATCAAAGTTATAACAGAAAAAGTTAAGATTCATGCCTGAGTTCACAGATGTGTAGGGGTTTAATCAACCGTAGTCTCCGTTAACCCTAAATCCGAGTAAAAGCATCTAGTCGTTATATGAATATTGCATAAATTCGTCGGTTGATTCATGGGGTTAGAGTTTTTCTTCAGCTGAATAAGAAAAGGAATCATTTAAGTGAAACCCTGAGACTTCTTTCAACCTTCCTCTCGCTGGTACTGGCGGCCCATCATCAACGTCGCAGTAACTTCTTCACACTTTTATCGGATATTACTTCCTTCCTACACCCAACCTTCCTGTGGACTCTTCGCCTTGAAGAAAAAGAAGGTGGAAAAACATGAGAAACTGCATGGTGGACGAAAAATGAAGGTGATGCTGCAGAATATGCCTAAGAATTTAAATCAAGGAAACTACAAGGAACCATGAATCAGACCACCCCAAGTGAAATATACATGGGAGACGGAATAATGTACAGACACTGGTGAGAAAACACACACACACACACACACACACACACACACACACACACACACACACACACACACAGTTTCAATGGTGGCAGTGCAGCAATATGGCAGCAGCGGGATCCAGGGAGCAGTAGTGTACATTGTCACTTTCCTTGGAACAACTGCCATCACGGTTATCGTGGCACTGGGGAACATTGTCAGGGATATTGCTCAGGGAAATACTTGCAGCGGCTGGGGGCAGGAAGGTGTGCAATGCCAGAGTTTACACCTTTGTTACAGTCTAACTATATTCTCTTCGCTTAATTTGGCCTAAATTTGATATCTCTCCATCTTGTATACTGAGCTGCGGAAGGAGATATACACTAGAACATAGGGCTAGTCACGAAAAAGAGCTGTGGAAAGAAGGACGACCCATAACAAAGACTATTATGACACTGATATATGGAAAATGAGCTGCAAAACTACGAATACCTAAACGAAGTAAAGATGAAGAAACTCTAGAGGCCGTATTCTCGAAAGCTTATTAGATACTTTAGCGCCTCTTCCTAGTTAGCCTACTTACTCATATGGTATACCTACATTAATATTTTTTACTATGACACTTATGCAAACTATGTCGATATGAATAAAATTTGATGAGCAATGATTGGTGTGGTGTGTGGAGGGGTATGGAGATCGATTGGGGTACCAGTGGAAATTACAGCAACCAGAAATCACATCTATTTATCATTAACCTTCCCTTCAACCTAACCCCAGCCACATTTCGCACCTGTACAGTGACTGGCACTAATGACAGTTTACGGAATAAGTTTAGATGATCCCAGAAGGCTATATATTCTTGCTTGATTTCAGGAGGAATGCTTACTTAAGGTATATGAATTTTTGACAACGTGAACATTCTTGAAATAATTTGCGGTAGGTGGGCTCATTCCTATGACCATCTCTTCCAGCCCCCCCTACCCCCACCGTCCACACTATTTTTTAACACTATTAGTATGAATTTTTCTGCTCCTGTTATCACCAAACCAATATAATCGTTTGCAGTAGCTGAAGTAAAAGGCAACTACCAATAATAATCATAATCATCATCATCATCATCATCATCCGGACCTCCTTTCCCACCCAAGGGCAGCGTGAGGAGTAGCAATCTCCAGACAGCCCAAAAATGCCCAATCCAATGGGCCACGCTTCCATTCACTCATCATTCAAGCACCCGGAATCCTGGCTCTATCGGATACGCCAAAACATTCACCACGTTCTGTAGCTTCACATAATCGTATCCGACAGTCAATCCAAACGAATGTCTGAATATCCGACAGACAAATAATAATAATAATAATAATAATAATAATAAATAATAACAATAATAATAAATCGCAACTAAAGGGCTAAGTAAACAATCTTGCAAATTACGATACTCGCGAATTATGTATCATGTACACTATGACGTTGAGTTTGTGTGCAGCAAAGTTCCCAGCTCTCACAAACGTCGTAAACAAAAGTGTGCACACACAATTACTGGGCACCGATTGCTGACAGCATCTTTCGGAAAATATGGCTGATAGAATGCACAGTTTTGTTTTGTTTTTTGTCACACTTTGTCGTGACAGGCGACTACGAAACCGCCAAGTCCCCGACGGCATAAATGCCTTCTTAAGCTGTGGGAGAGAAGGTGTTGGTGTTTTTGTAAATAATACTTAAAGAAGAAAATATTTAAAAAATTGATAATTACATTTAAAATTCCTCACTTACAAAACACGGCAATATTCATATCGAAACCTAAAACTGCTGCTGTTGGCATTTCATCAGAAAAATATATTTATTCACTCCGCAAATGGTGTTATTGCAGTCACGGTAACACGGTGGATTTGGCTGTTGTAAAGACCTGTCAACTAAGCATAATTAATTTTTGCTCTTTTGTTGAGCTAGCCTGTGCATCGCCAGAGTGCGCCATGCCAGCTGGTGCACCCATTGTCTCCTGTACAAGGCATGTCAGCCCGTGTCTGATTTACGAGTATACGGTCTATATCCAATATATTTCGACAGTATTTTAATGGTATTTTAAATGCGTACCTAACTCTATCACAATTAAACTTCTTCCATAAGCTGAACATACTGGTGTTTTTTTCTTGCGTCTCTGTATCGAAAGATTTTTCATATATCGTCAGTACAACTGAGTGACAATGTTAATGTATTCCTAACACCATTACAACGAGAAATCCGCTGGGTAAGTATAATCATCCGGTGTGTGCAAGAAGAAAATATATTATTGTTATCCTAAATAAAAAGGCCGATAACTCCAATGCGTATCCCGCAACATCTTCACCAATTATGGTTGAATTCGGTCACAAAATTGTTTGCTGTCTCAAGCCCGAAACAATATGTACTGCCCCGGGAGAATAGTTCCGGTCCCGTGAGAATACTTCCTGCCATGCTAAAACGAAGAGTTTTAATGCCAACTTTAGCCAAATTTGAAGGAAGAGTTTAAGAGCCACTCATGAGGAAAATCACTAGGTTCGAGCAAAATGGCAGAAAATCTAGGTTACAAATCAGACTTAATGTTGGCCTTACCTAGTGACGTTGAGCTTTAGCCGAATATCCAGAAAAATCGTCGATAATGGGCTGCCCCGCAACAACCCCACCAAATTTGTTCAAAAACTGATAAAAAAAAATGCTCGTTTGTCAAGACCGGAACTATTCTCATATCTCAGCCGTGAAAGTAACTCTGGGCCCATGAGAATAGTTCCGGTAATGTAGGAACGAACAATTTTTCTCCGATTTTCATCTTATTTGGTGGAAAGGTTCAAGGGCCGGTCATGACGAAACCATCTAGGTATGAGCACGAAAGATCAAAGATGAAGGTTACAACCAATCTCAAAGTTGATCTTGTCCTGTGACCTTCATCGTTAATATACTGTTCTGAAAAACAGTCCGTGTCGTCATGGACTGCCTTACAAATTCTACGCCAAATTTGGTTAAACTCGGATAGAAATTGTTCCCTACCTGTAGGCCGGAACTATTCTCAGGGCTCCGTGAGAGTACTTCCTGCTCTGTGAGAATAGTTGCAGCTATGCCTTGAAATCCTTATCTCTACCTCACAGCATTAGTTAATCATAGTTATTGTGTTCTCTGTAACAAACAGTCTCGAAAGAACCATTAGGTCTATTGCTGTTTGGTTTCCTTTGTACTCCTTTCTACAGACGCCTTATGTCTCGACTAGTAGCCTAGCCTCGGGACCTTATGGGTCTTATGGGACAGTTAAGGAGAATAATAAATAGATTATGTACATTTGCTGCCATATTTCTTCCCATGAGACAGTTGTTATGTTTGCCGTCTGCCGGCACCAAGTGATCCTGGTTTCTGCTTCGATAAGCTGTCCACTATTCTATGCCCAATCGTTCCAATCCGCCCGTTGCCATCGTTACCCCCACCCATATTTCTGTAATTAAGTACCGTATTCTAGTAGGATTAGCTGGTTTGGCAGCACCTCTTCATTACTGTTTTTGTTTTGACATGTGACTCGTTAAAAATAATATTACCATGTAATAATCAATGACTTTATAGGAAGCCTTCTAGAAACACTAAAATACCAACTCACACACCCATATCAGCCTTACCGTTATCATCGCTGACACTTTTTACTTCTTTTTTTTTTTTTCTGCAGTGCCTTGTCATCACTACCCGGAAGTGCTAGTGAGCCAGGGCCGGGTTGCTGTATAAAACAGTGGTAATACAAATTCAGGACGAACGATACATGAAACTGAGCAAAGGAATATTACGTACAACAGCATATATTTTTCGTGTGTTGAGGGCTGAAAAGCGAAATGTGTGTGAGTGAAGTGGTGTGTGAGAGGGGGGAGGGAGAGACCAAGGATGAGGCGGAGGGATGAAGTGGAGAGGTATACGAATGAGGGTGGTGAGAGTTGAAGGGAGAGAAGGGTAACATGGAGGTGGTTTGTTTGTGGCCGACACTTCCGGGATAAAGTTGTATGGTGACGGATACTCAGGCATAGATAGATGAGTAGATAGACAGATAGAGACAAAGATAGACAAATAGACTGATAGATAGTTGGACAGAATATGCAATAAGTAGTTGAGTTCATAAGGCGAGACCAAAATATGCTTTTATCGTCGCATCAACTTACACCCTTCATATTAATTTATTTACGCTTTCTCAGTTTTTTTACCACATCCTACACTTTTTCGTACTCTGAACACACACACACACACACACACACACACACACACACAGTAGGCCTCTCTCTCTCTCTCTCTCTCTCTCTCTCTCTCTCTCTCTCTCTCATGCATACATACACCACAAAAAGATGAAATCATCCCTCCCCTGTGAGCAATGACAAGCATTTCTTTTCTTTCAGCCGAAGATTGAATGGTAAAATTGTTTCTCATTTTCCCTCATACATGCTGTAAATAACATGAGAACAATTTCCGATTACAGGGCAAACTTTTCTATGATATTTGCAGCACTTTTCGTGGACTTGCAAACTAAGACCTGAGTGTATTTCACGGCGTTTCATGTTTCATAATTAGAGTAGAATATATTTTTATATTATATTCATTTTCTTCTTTGGTTTCAGGAGAAGAACTGAGCTCGGTTTGTCTCCCACCGGTTGTATGGTTGTCATAGTTGCCTTAAAACATCTTCATCAGGTCCACTGAAACATAATTTCTTCACTACCGATGGTCACTCCTAAAACTACTGTAAACACGGGGGTAACCATATAGGCCTAATTATCATCGCAATCGCTTCTAGCCTTATGTCACTGTAAAGTGTTACTCTTCGAAATATACAATAATCAGGATGAAACATGTTCTGCTTTATGAGAGTAGTTCAGTATATATATATATATATATATATATATATATATATATATATATATATATATATATATATATATATATATATATATATATATATATGTATGTATTAGAATCACACACTGCACGTTTGTACAGTTCATATGTGGAAAGTTTTAACGCCTGGTTGTTTTCTAGTAGTCCCGGATTCGACTCCCAGCTAGAGCGTTAAAAACTTCCAGGTAGATAGACGTATATCCTAAACCCCACCGACGAGGTGTACGCCTATTTCGACAGACATCATGAAAGGTCCTGATTCGATTTCGCTAAACGTTTTAATATAATATATATCCATCGACTTCCAGTTTCACTCGTCAGATCTACTATAGGTCATCAGTATGTTTTGGCAGATGCGAAACAATTCTTAACAGTAGATTGTCGTTTTATGTTTGTAGTGAATGTGACGTGATAATAACAAAAGTAACGAACATTCGTTATATTGGTGGATGGGTTTACGTCTGAATTATCATTGTAATGAGTCTGCCGAAGTCAATAATGTATACAAACTTTGATTCCGACTCTGAAGAGAATTAATTTTGAGTCGTTCACCCTCCAGCTGAGGCTAATAACATTATGCAGATCTCACTTTTCTATGCAGAGGGCCTGGTGGAAATTACTTATAATGTATGATGATTAATTGCACACACTGACACAAGCGGGTAGTTATTATTCATGGCAATGTTTTCCACCTTACAGACAGCATGGAAACGACCTACGTCAATGGCTGGAATTGTGACATACAATTTCTCTGTATTTGCTGTTCCGTTACTGTTGTATATTTCTTATGGCTGTGTTCTGTTTCATGGTATTTGCAACATTATTTCTGGTGTACAGTTTTTTGGGTTGTATTTTTCCATTTCCCTGTATTTAGTTTTGCATTTTTGTTGTACATTTGTTATTTTCCGCTATCATTCTAGCACCGTTAATCTCGTGAATGTTACTTACTACCATTGTATCATTCAGCTTTCCTTTTTATTGTTTTCATTGTCGATAAAAGTTAATGATCAGAATCAGTATACTGTTGTCACACACTGTTTGGCATCTCTCACCTCTTACGTATCGTATCATGGAAGCACTTTAGTCTCACGCTATCCTTCCCTCTCACTTCAGCTTCAACTAGTCCCTTTCTCCCACTCAAGTCTCACCCTGCCACTCTCTCACCATAGTTTGTTTCACATAAGTAACCCCCTGCCATTTTCCACGCCCTCTGCCATCCCCCTCTCTGACATTTCCCACCTCCCTCTGCCATCCACCCTGGCCTTTTCCCTCCCCCTCGGCCATCCCCCCTCTGCCATTTCCCTCCCCTCGGCCATCCCCCCCCCTCTGCCATTTCCCACTTTCCTCTGCAATTCCCCACCCTGCCATTTCCCCACCAAGCTCTGACTCACCAGTCTTATGCTGTCAATTCAGTCTCATTATATTTGCTAGAACCTAATCGTACCTCACTTCATTTTCTTCATGTATCCCACGTATTCGACTCTCTCTCTCTCTCTCTCTCTCTCTCTCTCTCCAAATGTATATCCTGTATGTGTGACCCTTGCCCTCTCTTTCATCCTGTAAATCCTTGCCTTTCCCAGCACGACCGACTAGACACACATTGTACAGAGTCGAGAAAACACATAAAAATGGGATTTTGAGAGCTGAACGACCTGGTAGTCCTCTCACGCATTTGTATATAGAAAGACATGTAGATTAGCGAGAAAGACAGAGACAGAGAGAGAGAGAGAGATTAACAAGTTTTATTTCGCACTATGTGATATTGCTGTTACTGACCTTAGAACAAAGACATAGCCCCCATTCCCAACCGTCCCAGCGTTATACAAATTTTTGTCATACTTATAAGTTATAACCAACTGGTAGGGTAAAAACTGCTTTTCTATTTCTTTGTTATAACTGTTACCGCCATACACGTTTTACTTAAATAGCAAGATGGCCTGTAAATGAGAGCAACGAGAGCATATCGTCTTTTTGCTGGAGAAACCCATGAAATAAATGTTCACATCAATCAAATTTTTAACCCTCCAGCACACACTGCCACAGGATATACATCCCAGTCCAAGCCCCACCGTCCACCATATATTCAGCCCAGCCCGCCCACTCCTGTACTCCTCGCACTCATTTTTTTTTTTTTTTACCACATCTTTGATGGTTATATGGCGCGACGGAGGTCATGCGGTCGAAAAAGCTTGTTCGTGCGATGATTGCACTATATATATTTTTCTCTTATTATTGTCTCCAAAATATGTAACATAACGTAAGAGATAGCAACTAACCTCTTAGACTTTTTTCCTCTTGCCATCCTATGTTTAGATAATGGAAGTATGCCTTATATTGGTAAATAGGCTCAAAGGCAATTTTGTGCAACATATAGGATGAGGAAGCATAAAGTAATGTATCAGGCGAGGTTTCAGTTGTGTTAATTTTTTATATATCATTTTTCAAACACATGACTGACAAAGATGTGATTATTTTATCCTTGTACTTACCCCTCCTTAAGACAGAAAGACACAGCAGGATGCAGACACACGGTGAGGTCTATCGGATATGCAAATCGAGAAAACATCACTAATGCACACAAGCATGCAAGCTTGAAAGCTTCTATCCCTGCATTCTTCCAGTGCTGTGCCAACACACGGATTAGTTATCCAAGTAATTGAATATAAACAGTGAACACTGGTTAAGTAAATATCACTCCAGTGCAAAACACACAAAAAAGACTACGTACGCAACTACTGTCGAGTCCGAACAATGTTTCATCTCACGTCCTGATGCACATCAGATCTAGACGAAGCTAAGAGAAATCGCACTAAACTCACCGACAACGAACAGGCTTCTAACCCTCCAGCCCTGAGGTATTAAGGGTTCACGAGGCCAGTGGAGATAGTCAGCTGTTCGTTCACTCCCCGCAAACTTTGAAATATGATCATTCACGTTTTGTCAATGTGTTTCTTATATTCTGAAAATTTTCACCTCCATGCAGTATCATTTTGGTTTTTCTTTAGGTTGATTAAAAAAAAAAAAAAAATGAAACTCTTTGTTTCTTGCCTTTTTGAAGACGGAAATCATGCAGCAGCTAATCGTCAGATCTGAGAGATGCGAACCATCGTGAGAAAATTAGGAAATCTGGGTGGTTGTAAATAATGTGAAGCTTTGAAAGGTGGGAGTTGTTTTAGTTATAGAGTGGTTTGATCTGTGAGAGTCGGCTGCCTTGTGCTTGTGGATAGGCGAATGGTTTAATACGAGACTGAGTGTTAATAGGGAGATTGAACTAGATGCAAGTAGCTAAACTAGACAGGACGGAATGGGAGGGCAAGGGAGATGTGAACTGGGCTAGCATGAAGTACGAGCAGCGAGCAAGGGATAACGAAACAAATCGCCAGGTCACAGTGCATGCAGTGTTTCGCTAGTAAAGATTGTAGAAAAAAAAAACAGATACCGGTAGCTAGCCGAACAAGCCTGAACAAAGATAACGTCATTGCAGTAAAGAGAGTAGAAAAAAAGTGACTAGCTGAGCGAGCATCAACATAGTTAAAGCCATTGTTGCATCTGTGCCTGGACGTTTGCTAGAGTGGATAAAATTTCATGGGGTTTCATTTTCGTTGGGTTTGGAGCGTTCGTAGTACTTCATCTGAAGCGATTTGTTTTGCGTGTGGCTATTCGTATTTTCTTTCATGTCACTAATGCAAACTCAGCCAACTTCACACAAGATATATCTTACATACAAGAGGGTAGTAAGTAGTAATGTGCCCTCCCCTAAAAAAAAAAAAAAAAAAAAAAAAAAAAAATGAATCCGCTTCGACATCTGGGAACTTAATTGATTTTTCATATAACTTCTTCGTGGTTTATTTTGCATATTGTACCTAACCATTTCCTTTCATGTCTTTGATGCAAAGTGTTATAGAAACAAAAACAATATTATAGCAAACAGTAGAATGGTAAGGCATTATATCCAAATACTCGTAAATCGCTGATGAACACTTGCTAGGAAAGTCGTCAAACCCACTCAGAACATCTCAGAATAGCGGTGATAGGGATAGCGGTGTTGCGCTATCGATGTTACCACTGGCATTATCGGTAGTCAGTAATAAGGATCCGTCATCAACAGTACTGTGATTTCATTCTCTTCCTGTGGTGCAAACTGACAACCCCTCTCAATAATTCCTCCATTTATTATTATCTTCCTTTTCCTCTTCTTTGCTTCTACTCATCCTTCATTTCCTTCTTCTTCCCTTTCATCTCCCATTCTTCCCTTACCTCCATTTCCTCCTCCTCCTCCTTCTTTACCGCCTCCTCCTCCTCATCCGTTTCCCTGCCCCCCCTTTTCCACTCCTTTTCCTCCTCCATGTCCGTTACTGTTCCTCCTCCTTCTCCCTTTTTCCTTTTCCTTCTTCCTTTTCTTCCGTTCATATTTCTCCTCGACAATCTTTATTTCATCTTCTTCATTTCCCCTAAATTCCTCCTTTCGAAGTATCTCACAATCGTTTCAAGTTTAGTGAAGGAAATCAGTTAGTCTAAGTGACTCCCTGCAGGAGACTTATCTCCCATTCTCCACCACAACTTGGCAGATGCAAGATGGCTCCAGAAGTGAATGTACTGCGGTATCTCTTGCTTCTTTCTGTAGAAGGTGAGTACAAAATAAAGATCTTTGCTTTTCATGTTATGCTTGGTCTCTTTTAAGTTTTATGTTTAATCGCAGACTTCATCACTGATTTTTTACTTAATTTTTGTTTATCAAGTATATTACACTCCTTTGGGGTTCCCTAGGTGTTATCATAAAACACATTAGCTACACTGAATTACCTGCGACAAGGAAGTGATGGCTTATGCTAGGTTACCGTTTGTTAAATTCTCTAAACTGTTATTTTTTTCTTTGTATTTTAAGTCCATCGCAATTCACATAAAGATGCATATTAAAGTTCTAATACTACCTATGATGCAGATTTACGGTACCTTTTTTCCCAAATTTATCTATCTATCTATCTATCTATATACCTAGGCTGCTTCCCCCAAGGAAAGGGAGGTAGCCGAGACAGGACGACTCACTCTCCATTTACTCATCCATTCAAACACATTCATTTGCATCTTAGCCCCAAAGGGGAGAACGGACAGATCATCACCGCACCACACCGCACAAGGGTCAACTGGGCAATGCAATCAGTGACATCCGCAGCAGGGCCCGACAGCAGAACTGGTTTACCCCTGCCACATCATAACAGACCCATCCCCTTACCCGCACCTGACCTGACTAGCTGATCAGACCAAATGCGGGAGAATATCCCCTCAGGGCTGCGTCATCACTTATTCATTCACAATTTCTCTCCATTTATTTCTGTCACGCACAGCCACTCTTCCTTGCTCAACAGACATCCCTCTCGCATCCAGCGCTCTCTTCACACTGTCCATCCATCCTATTCGTGGTCTTCCTCTCAGCCTTACACCTCTCACATCAGATCTAGTTATCTTTTTCACCAATCGCTCATTATCCATTCTCTCCATATGTCCAAACCATTGCAACACCCTCTGCTCAACTCTACCAACCATCTCCCGAACAACTCCAGTTCTCCTTCGCACTTCATCATTTCGCACCCGATCCATACGCGTCACTCCACACATACTCCTCAGACATCTCATCTCCATTACATTCAAACTTTTCCTCTCTGCTACACCCATATTCCATGTTTCAGCCCCATATAATGCAGTCGGTACCACAACACCCTCATACAGCCTTCTCTTTACATCCATTCTAAGCGAACGACATTTAAACACTTTTTTCATTCCTCCCAGCACCTTTCCTACTTCATTTATTCTAAACTTCACTTCTGCATCTATTCTTCCATCCACAGCAACATGTGACCCTAGATATTTAAAACAATCTACCTCCTCAAGCAACTCACCATTCAAAACTATATTCATCCCCCTACCATCTATCAATCTCGTACACTTCATCACTTTACTCTTATTCTCATTTACTTTCAATTTCCTCCTTTCACACACCCTTCCAAACTCCTCTATCAACTGTCTCAATCTCTCCTCTGAATCAGTCACCAGTGCAGTATCATCTGCAAACAGCAGCTGCTTCAGATTCCACTCTCCTCCATCAACATTTACCAGACTCAGACCACCTAAAACTCTTGCATTCACCTCCCTTACAACACCATCCATGTAAATATTAAACAACCAAGGCGACATCACACATCCCTGTCGCAGCCCCACTCTCACGGGAAACCAATCACTCACAGCATTTCCCACTCTTACACACGCTCTACTATTTACATAAAAACTTTTCACCCCTTTTAGTAACCTACCATCAAGTCCATACAATCTTAAAACAGTCCACAAAGCCTCCCTATCAATTCTATCATACGCTTTCTCTAAATCCATAAATGCCCAAAACACATCCTTGCCTTTCGCTAAATACTTTTCACACACTTGTCTCACAGCAAACACCTGATCAACGCATCCCCTCCCTCTCCTAAAGCCACACTGCTCATCACTAATCACTCCCTCTGTACCCTCTCTAACTCTCATAATTAACACTCTACCATACACCTTACCTACAACACTCAACAGACTTATACCCCTAAAGCTAGTACATTCATACTTATCACCCTTGCCTTTATACAACGGGACCACACAAGCACTTGCCCAGTCAATTGGCACCATACCTTTCTCAAAGCACACATTCAACAATCTTACTAACCAGTCAACAATAGTCACTCCACCACCCTTCAGGCATTCCACAGCACACCCATCCATACCTGCAGCTTTCCCTGTTTTCATCTCCTTTACTGCCTTCTCCACTTCTTCCTTCGTGATCAAAGAATCATTCAACTCTCCCAACACATTTATTCCTTGCACCCTTCCATCCGCCACAATCTCAGCCACCCTTTCCTCCTCTACATTTAACAATCTTTCAAAATACTCTGCCCATCTCTTCCTTACTGCATCCATCTCAATTAACATCCTTCCATCCTCTGCTTTTACTCGTTCTTCCTTCCCAGACTCTCCCTTTCGCACCCTTTTCACCTCCTTCCAAAACATTTTCTTATTCTGCTGAAAATTCTCTGTCAGCCGCCTACCCCACCTCTCATCTGCTGCCACTTTAGCATCACGCACCCAAATTTATGATAAAAGTTTTAACAGAAAAAGATGCAGCATTTTGAACACATCCCTGACATAATACAGCCTTGCTGCAGTTGTATTAAGTTGATTTTTGATGCTGTAGCAAGTACCTTGTTACGTGCGTCGATTTGGCTATATCATTCAGTCCTTCGTAATTACTAAGAGTGTAGGAGCTCTGGGCTAGGCTAATCATACCCGGAATTTAAGGCAAAGTGACGAGCCTCACGTGCTCCCGAGTGACAATGTGAACAGTAAGGTCCAGCCATTCCTGAGATATAAACCCTTACAGGCTCAGTCCAGCGTAACAAAGTGTTTCCTGGGTAGCAGGAAAAAAAAAAAAATTCAGTGTAGGGTTCGTTAAACGATAAATAAATCAGATAGAAACGGGAGGTTGGACAGAGGGACACTGACTGAAAGACATCATAATATAAAACCCATACTGCCAATCTGCAATGATGCGCTGTTTAGAGATACAGCATCGAGAGGAGGACGGGGGTAGAGATGAGTGATCTGAAGTAGGTAGTTTAATTAGATGTGAAAAAATCACATATACAGGTACTTTCTAAGGATATCATTGTAAGGGCGGAAAGTGTGGCTTAGTACCCATACCTCTGTCTATATCTAAATCTGTCTGTCTATATAGGCTAAGTGGAATGGAGGTAGTCAATCAGAAGCTAATCACTGTGAGGAGTGTGTGTGTGTGTGTGTGTGTGTGTGTGTGTGTGTGTGTGTGTGTCGCTTAACCTAACTTTTAAAGCCCTCGGATAGCTATCAGGCCAAATCCCAATGTCCTGTCTTATGGTACAAAAAGTAATCTATCATAATCTAACCTATCCTGTCCTTACCTAACCTAACCTACCCCAGCCCACCTTTATCAGCCGAAACTATCCAAACCTAACATATCGATGAGGAATATGGAATTTCACCAAAAGTAAGACGTGCATTAGAAGAGTTTGGTCAAAAGTTTAGCTACTGGTGGTAACTTGTGTGATATACCAAATCTAAGTCTTTAAGGATTTTACAGTTAAAATATTGAAACTGTCTAGTACCTGTGGTCGTCTATGAAACATATAAAAAATATCCTGAGAAACGCTCATTCCAAAATGATATCTTGAAGACTCTCATCCGTGTGGTAAATTATTAATAGTATATACGTCGCACTGTATTGTAGTATTGGTGGGGCCGCTCACCATCCACTTGCGCGATATAGTGCTGCTCTCGGGAGACTGCCCTTTCCTTTCTTCCTTCCTTATTTCCTTCCATCCTCTTCTGTCTTTCTTTCCTTCATTCTTTCCTCTTCCTTCTGCCTATGGATGGCTCTACGCTGGATGGTAACCATATAACCCAATTATGGCGCCTGGTGGTTTAGAGAGTAATTAAGGTGCTCCAGTCGGATTGAGTCTGTGCAGGTTTATATCCAAGGGATGGTTGGGTTTGTTGCTCACGTAATGCCACTTAGGGATGAGTGAGGGTGGTCACACTCATCTTAAATGTCAGGACCAACTTGCCTAGCCCCGGGCTCCGACGCTCCTTATAGGGCAGCGCAGGATTAGATGATGATGATCAGGATGATGAGTATGTAACACAGGTAAGGTGCTACAATGCCTCCCTCCTAAGACATCTGCTGTACAGTAAGAGAATATACTATACTCTTATTACTTTAACTTGTCCTGCTATCTCTCCATCCAGGATACTGAGTTGGAACATAAAATAACACAACAACACCATGTTCGTCACGAAGTTCCTTCAAATATACGTTCCATATTAACGTGTTTGTGGAAGACATGGGAGTAGCATTAATCCTCACTGCCCCTCCTCTCTCTCTCTCTCTCTCTCTCTCTCTCTCTCTCTCTCTCTCTCAAGGCAAACTGGCTGATTAATGCTTTCCCCACCTGCATGACTGCGGCACACATATAGAGTCAATACACAATAGATCACAGACGCCACCACAGCCACGTCTAAAATAATTATGAAGCTGGTGGAGTGACAGAGACAAATGGTGGCAACAGCACACACACCTGCTTGCTTGTACAGTCACTCTTTCCCCCAGAGGATAACCTGGTCCTACACTGAACCTTATATTGACTGATGAAGACATAAGTGCCCTTCTTTGCCATAACATATCGAATTAAGCATGAAATAGCCTAATCTTCGCAATCTAAGTTCACAAACACGATTTCCATTGATGCCGCTGTAAGAATTAATTTACGAGGTTCACGGACAGACGTAGTGAAGCTTAAAATGAACAGTCATCAATGATTACACAGAATGGGACAGAAGTGCGCCTGGTACAGCACTGCATTAGCTTCACACATGGAGTATGTCCATCACTTCCCTTCCTGGCTCATCATATAGAGTCATCTATGGGTGGGATACATTTCAAACCTCTCTTAACTTAGGAATCTTGGTCGGAAAGGGGAAGTGAAACATTAGACGAACGTTTGTCGTGAATGAACTTCACACTGCAACAAATATTTTGCTAACTCTGCATCTCTCTTGTCACTATTCATCCAGCAACACAGTTGGGGACCTGGATATAACATCGACTATTGAAGGTCGAATTCTTGGAAAACATTAGAAATTAGCTAAAACTGATTGTCTGGCTTCACTACCCTCGTGTGGTCGATAAGAAATAATTTTAAGCATACATATGTATGGATAAACTACCGCATAAAAGTCTTTAATACCAAAGGTATTTTTGAGCTGCCATGAGTGTGATTTATTTCTGCTGTCCTCTGATCCTGAAAAAAAAAATAATCCGTGATGCACTGAAATAATTACCGATGATGATAAAAGCTTCAGCACTTGGTGGCCATATTCCAAGCGCATTTGAGGTTTCCTTACACATTTTTCTGAAAGATTTATTTTGTAAGTGACACCCTCTTAAGCATTTTGTACTTTTCTCTGACAAATCATTTGGGACAGGAAATATATAAACAACTCAACAGATAGTATCAAGATGCGATTTGCGTAATAAAGCGCAGTAAAATCGATGCATCGAAGCCTCCAGTGCCACCAAGAGTACGGCTCTTGGTACGAAGGAACCCCTTAATGTTTTTGAGTGTGCATCATAAAGATCTCCAGTCATATTTGATGTAGGTCTACTTAGAACAGGATGGAACTATAGATACAACCCCATTCTATATAACTTTCAAAACATTCCACGAAATCCTCGTCTCTGTTTTAACTACAACACTCGTGACTGGATAGAATTCAGTGCCCCTAACTTAGCCTCCTTGACCGCTTCTCTGCCACTAGGCTCTGGGGAACAAGCCACAGAAATAACAATAATAATAATACTGAAGCAGCGGGATATATACTGAATGAAAGGCGAGGGTTTGTGACTTTGTGGAACCTGACAAAATTGGTGATTCTCTCTCTCTCTCTCTCTCTCTCTCTCTCTCCACACACACACACACACACACACACACACACACACACACACACACACACACACACACACACACACACACACACACACTATTTCCAGCGGAAAGACGACCATAAGTGCTTAGCCAACAGAAGGCTATATTTTTCTTAACGAGTACTAGAAGAGTGCTATGCAGGATGTCTAATACACCTTAAACCTTGGGGCAAAATTAGTAAAATTGATACCAGTAATATACATCATTAACCATTTTAGTAGAATTGTCTCGTTTGTATTTTATTTGTACTATTACCACTTCTATAAGAGGCGGAGTTAACAGTAGCCCTCATCTGCCCTTTGAGGATCTAACTCATGCAAGGCCATCACTCAGATTGGGCTGTTCTAACACCCTAAGCTACTAAAAGCAGAATAGGTATAATATTAGGTTAACTTTTGTCACCAGCCTTATACCAGCCTTGCCATGACATAACACGCTATTAATGTTAACACCCTCATTAACCTTAATCACCTCTTTCATAGTTAAATTAAGTGTGGTAACTCAGTGAGGATGGAACCTTATGCAAGTTTATGAAAAAATGTAGATGAGGTGAGTTAGGTCATATAATCTCTGTGATACAGGTGCAGCATCTTCTCATCATAGCAGTGTTGTAATACTCATGTGTGGAAGGAGAGGCAAAATATAACCTTTGGATTTCTTGTAGTTTTCCCTTCCTTTAACATAACCTTAAAAAATAATTACCTTTATTATAACTGAATTTTTAACTACTTTTAAACTGAGGCTTAAAACAAATAGGCTAAAAGTTAAAACTAGTAACACTGCGAAAGAAACCAAAAACTGATTGATCCTATTATTCAGACGTCTACTGCATTTGTTCTAACATGCCAAAGATCTCTAACCATTTTCAGCTTCGTTGATGACCATGTTTAATTATACTGGAGGGTAGGTTTGACTAGTAACCCAAGAAAGTCATTCCTACCTCCATAAGAAGAGTTCATAGAGTTTTATGCGACCGCGACTTAATATTCAAATTATGGGAAAGACCCAATTCCGTCAGATGAAGACACGTCGACTATAGTACTGCGTGTGTGTGTGTGTGTGTGTGTGTGTGTGTGTGTGTGTGTGTGTGTGTGTGTGTGTGTGTGTGTGTGTGCTTTATCTATTTATCGCCATATATCCGTCTATCTGTCTGTCTGTCTTCCTATCGCTCTCTTAAGTACTCCTCTTCATACGGACAGACCACATGCGCTAACTAACAGCAAAATTTATTCAGATTTTTTCCAGTCTGTTGGCCATTTATCATTTAATGCATTTAACCCCATCAAAATAAAAGTAAGAGTGTTTCAGGTCAACTCTGCTGCAGTGGGAATAACGAGCTACTGTCACCCAAACCGTCTCTTCGTTCAGTGGAGGCAAATTTGGACAAAAACATTCTCTTCAAGGGGGAAAAAAAAAATAGGTAACGTTATGTGTGGATTCTGTGTACAGAGTCCAGTGCGTTTAGGGATATTTGGACAGGTATTTTCTTATCCACACGGAGCCAAACTGTCACAGCATTTGCACCCTCACCATAACGACGGTTTTGTCATTCTATTCCTGCAACCTACAGGCAATGTCTATATTTATTTTTCCATTTCGGGCCAGATTCCTTTGAGCGATTTTGTTAAGGAAGTCTACATCTGATAAGTACGTCTCGAAAAGTTTCTCCTAAACTACATAAAGTGGTCCGGTGGAAGAAGGTATTGGTGAAAGTATTAGCCAACGTAGTATACGGGTTTAATGATGTGACGTAAATAGCGACTTGAGGGATGGTGCCAACATCCTGCCACTAACAGTGTCCTCTGTGTCGCTGACATCTCAAACTGTTGTGCTTCGCCACACCTTGCAATGGGGATAATTACTATGCCTACCTGTCAGTATATGGATACACACTATAGTCTATTTGATTGACCTGTGCACCTGAGATATACCTGTATGGGGCCAGTAGGGTGTGTTTGTTTCGCGGCTGCTGATTGGCCGAGGATGATGTCATGGAAGTAAATGCATTCATGTACTGTAATGCAATATGCGGACGTGGGTGTACGCCATGAGTGAATAATTGGCTTCAAACATCACTCATCGTTTTATGAAACTTTATAATCAAGTGTAATTTTCTTTGATAACATTAAACTTTTAACGCTAATTCTGACCTTTTCAGCTTAGGAAATTATTCCATATTTAATCTGCATGGTTGTAATAAAGGCAGTTAAAAAATATAAATATAGATGTGTTAAAATAAGAAGAGATGTAGATTTAAATAATCGGCAGCCAATCAGCAGCCGCGACTCAAACACACCCTACTCGCCCTATACATCTCAGCTACACAGGTCAAACAGGATATAGTTTGTGAAAATTTTTCTTTATCCACGTTAACTGATGTACGTACTCATTAAAATACATATTTCTATATGTCACACACACACACACACACACACACACACACACACACACACACACACACACACCTCTTTCCTTCGTCAAGAATCCCTCCATCACTGCCACCTGCCTTCTCTGACTCCTCATCCTATAGCTTCACCATCTCTCCCCCTCCCTCCTACTCATGTCTCCATTTCTCCTACCTTTGCCCCCGTCCTTCTATACCCTTTCACCTCTTCCTCTCTCTCCTCCATCCCTGCTTGTCTTTCTCTTACACATCTACTCCTCTCCTTCCTCCCATCTCCATCCTTACATATATTTCTTCCATCCTCCCCTCTTTTCCTCCTCTCCCACTTCCTCCAGCATCCCCTCTTCCATCTCCCTCTCCCTCCTATACGCCACCCTCCTCTGTATCGGAAATTTTGGCGGATGAGGATGGAGGTCAGACGATATCCCTGCGGCCGCTGCATCTGATGGTTCATGAGCACCAGTCCGTCCCCCGGCCCTGCTCACTGACTGGCTGCTCGGCTTCGGGTTGTCTTTCGTTTTTTCCCTCTCATCTTCGTCTTCCTTTTTTAACTCATTTTTTTTTACTTTGTTACCGTTAATTATTTTTTTTTTGCGCCTTTCCCTATCACTTTCCATTATTTCTCCTTTTTTTTTTTTATCACTTTATTTCATATTTTCGTTTCTCCCTATCCCCTTTTTATGTATCCTTCTCACGCTTTAGATTTTCTTTTGTTTTTGTCAGTTCTCGTAAGTGACTCTCATTGTCGGTAACTTGTGTTATACACTACACATCCTGGATAAATGTATGTGTTTTAGCAGCCGGCATACACACGCCAGTCATGGAAAGGCAGCTCTATTGTGCATCTGTGGTTCTAGAAAGACAGCTGATCCGTAGAGCCGAGGAACCTTTTCTGCCAAGGGGGAAGTGACCTGCTCCCAATCACGTCTTCATGCATGAGTATGGGAGTGGTAGGTTTTTGTGGTGCTTGGTGTGGGCTGCATGTGCAAGTGTGTTTTGAGGTGGATGTGTTTCTGTGTGAGAGTCTGTATACGTCATCCAAGGAATCTTGACTTGGTGTTGGCGTACGAGACCACTTGAAAGGACACATTACAGTATACACTAAATATCTGCCACGGAGATTTTATTATTATTTTTTTTTTTGGTGTCCCATTCCTTCCTTCGTATTCCTTTAAAAATTTGTCACATTTTCATTTTTCCTGTACAGTCAGCATCATAAGTTGCGTTACCTCTACAGTACAAGTGCGAGCTAGTGTGTATTTTTCTTGATATGGGAGATATTATTTCTGTAGATTATGACTTGAATATTCACAGTGTAATTTTGTTCATTTTACTCCAGGAATGAGACATATTGCTGCTAATTCTCTCAGACTAATTCTACTTTAGGTGAGGTGTAGGATTTCTATCTATCTATCTATCTATTGCCAGACGCCATAATCCCGTAAGGGGTGGCCATTTGACTTTGAGTTATTGGCTTTACGGGGAGGGGCACTAACCCACCACCAACCCACTTGTTGACATGTAGGGAGCACGTATGGGTTAGTTATATGGTTACTACCCAGCGTTGTATAAGGTTTCTTGGCTTACAGGAAACCATTTGGCTTGTCACTCAATGTAAAGCCACCTGAAAAGGAAAGAGGAGTAATAAAAAGTGACAGGAAAGATGGGAGAAATAGGAAGAGAGGAGGACAGACACAAAAAGAGAATGATAAAGGTGAAGAAAGAAGTAGGCAGCACTACATCAAGTGAGTGGATGATAGTGAGAAATAGGGAACGAGGAGGGCAGACATGGGAAAAGAGTGATAAAGGTGAAAGAAGAAGTAGGCAGCGCTATATCAAGTGAGTGGATGGTGGTGAGAAATAGGGAACGAGGAGGGCAGACATGGGAATACACTGATAAAGGTGAAGGAAGAAGTAGGCAGCACTACATCAAGTGAGTGGATGATGGTCGCCACCTTGAAATCATATCTATTAATCCTTGAAGTAGTCGGCCACCTCCAATATTTTGCTCCGTTGCCGCTGTGTTGGTCTCTTCATTACCGTATGTGTTGTGTCTTTGGCCTTCTCATATTTACACTGAGTTCGGCAGGTTCCTCGTGCTCCATCTCCTGTTTGGCTTTGTTGAGTGACATGTCTTGGTGCTGTGGAGGAGCCAAATAATGCCACTCCTCATGACATCACCAAATAATGCCACTCCTCATGACATCACCAAATAATGCCACTCCTCATGACATCACCAAATAATGCCACTCCTCATGACATCACCAAATAATGCCACTCCTCATGACATCACCAAGTAATGCCACTCCTCATGACAAACCTTGCCCCGGTGTTCTTTTGGCCCCTTGCACTGGTACCCTAAGTGCACCAGTGAAGGGTGTTGCCAGGACTGACGTGTGCGCGGGTACTTAGCGTCACCCTCGTTGGATGGCTGCCACAGACACTGCCCCTCACTGACGCTATGTTTATTATCATATTCTCTCAGTGGCAACACTTCCACAATGGCTGGAGTGTCGTACCATGAGCACTGACCCCCTGCTGTGGTGGTAGGTGAACCTTTAGGTCACCCCAGTCCTCTGTGTTCAACCAAGCCACCTCCAGCCCCGTGTGTGCATTGCCTTACATGGCCGTGCACAGTAAACACCCTGGAATGTACTGGTATTGTGATGAGGAGGGGTGGACTGAGATGGTTTGGGTATCTGGGGAGGGTGGAGAATGACAGATGGGTGTAGAAAGTGAGAAGTGTGTTGGAATGATCTCCTGACTGAATGGCTACATCAGACTGATAGTGTTTGGTGGGAACAAAATCACTTTTATTGCTGTGTGGCAACTACAGTATAAGTGCCATGTCCAGGCCAGCTGTACTGTGCTATCACAGCTTCGTTTTTCGTCTCGTTTCGTTTATAAAGGCTCCATCCTGCTTGCATGCATCGGCCTTGGTCACATAATGGCGGCTCTCCATGATGCTTGCTCTCTGGCAGCCTCCCTATTCAGTCCCATATCCCTGAGGTCACACTCATTGACCTCGCCCCAGGCTTTCTTCGGTCTGCTTCTCGCAACCCTAACCCTAATGTTCACACATCTCACTTTCCGTTGCCTTATTACTTGGCAAATTATTAACAAGGCAAATGCTAAACACTTACGGTCATATTAAAAGTGTTCAGGAACGACAAAAGCAATTCTCGCCGCAAATCGTGTGTAGGTGAACAATGAATGAGTTTGGCATAGTAAGATGGCCAGCATCACTTCACAATTAGAAATTATAAACGGATGTAATCAATTCGTGCTTAGCCTTTCACTCTCCATCCCCCCAACTTACACCTCCCTCTCTCATACGTCTCTCTACTCCATCCCTCTATCTCCTCCTCGATCTCCCCCTCCTCTCCCCTCCTTCACTTCACTCACATAC
Organism: Coenobita brevimanus; assembly: GCF_032717465.1. NCBI lineage: Eukaryota > Metazoa > Arthropoda > Malacostraca > Decapoda > Coenobitidae > Coenobita > Coenobita brevimanus. The sequence continues at coordinate 323,600 of NW_027644746.1, read as the reverse complement.
ACTCTTTTATCGTGCAGGGATAGACTATCGAATGTATTAGGTACATGGTTAGTCACTTTATTATTTGTCGTGTGTAGATAAACTTATGTCTTTCTGTCGCTTAATTAGTTACAGTTTAACATTTACTGAAGATTTATTTTGGTATTTTAATCATTTAACTTCAATACACTCCAATCAGGATATGTTTTATTTCATGATTCATAGTACACCTGCTATACTCATAATACACGAGTATACCATAACATTTGTTCAACAATTACGTTTTCTTTCATTGTGTATTTTACGATAACGCTGAGACAAAATAAGGAAGTAAAGGAGCGTTGTGGTGTTGATGTGGATGTGGAGTTACGTGAAGAGACAGACAAAGGAGTAGCGTAGAGTTGTTGATGTGGATATTGAGTTAATGGAGACAGACAGACAAATGAGGAAGTAAAGGAGCGTTGTTCTGTTGATGTGGATGTAGAGTTGCGTGGAGAGACAAGCAGACAAATGAGAAAGTGAAAAAGCGTTGTGTTGATGTGGATGTGGAGTTACGTGGAGAGACAGACAGACAAATGAAGAAGTAAAGAAGCGTTGTGTTGTTGATGTGGATGGGGAGTTAACAGAGATAGAGAGACAATGAGGAAGTGGAAGGTTGTAGTGGTGTTGATGTGGATTTGGAGCTGCATGGAGGGACAGACAGACAAACGAGGAAGTAGAGGAGAGTTATGGTGTTAATGTGGATGTGGAGTTACGTGGAGAGACAGACGAACATATGAGGAAGTGAAGGAGCGTTGTGGTATTGATGTGGATGTGATTGAAAGTGTTGGGAGAAGTACTTTGAGATCATTTGGCCATGTGGAGATAATGGAGATTGAGAGACTGACTAGGAGAGTGTATGTGATTGAGGTGCAGCGTGAGAAAGGCAGACGGAAACGGAGGAAGAGGTGGAGGGATGTGGTGGTGAGAAGAAAGAGGAAAGTGTGAGCAGGAGGGAAGACAGACAGATGCTGAAGGACAAGATTACATGGAAGCTGTTTTTGGCAAAGCACTTCTTCGTGACTAGCATCATATGAGAGTTTATTTCACGTAGCTAAGTGGCAGAATAAGGCAATGCTTCGGCTTCACTTACATAGCACTTCTTCGTGACTAGCATCGTATTACAGTGTTAATCTATTGTTATATCTCAGCAGTGATGATGGAGAATGGGCAATAAATACGATAATCATTTCGTTTCAATTTTTCTTTTAGTTTCGTTTCGTTTATAAAGGCTCCAACATGCATGGTCGGCCTTAGTCACCTAATGGCTGTTCTCCATGCTGCTTGATCTCTGGCATCCTCCCTGTTCAATCCCTTATGATCTCGTCTCAAGTCTTTTTCGGTCTGTCTCTCGCAACCCAACCCCCAACATTAACACTTTTCACTTTCTGCACCCAATTGTCATCCCCCGTCCTCTCCACATGCCCAAACCATCTCAGTCTACCCCTCCTCATCACAACACCAATATATGGCAGTCCCATCCTTCCTCCCAAACCATCTCAATCTTCCTCTCCTCATCACAACACTAATACACTCCAGTCCCATCCTTCCTCCCAAACCATCTCAATCTACCCCTCCTCATCACAACACCAGTACACTCCAGTCCCATCCTTCCTCCCAAACCATCTCAATCTACCCCTCCTCATCACATCACCAACACACTCCAGTCCCATCCTTCCTTCCGAACCATCTCAATCTACCCCTTCTCATCACAGCATCAATACACTCCAGTCACATCCCACCTCCCAAACCATCTCAATCTACCCCTCCTCATCACAACACCAGTACATTCCAGTCACATCCTACCTCTCGACTCTTCCATCGTAAACCCAGCCCCCCCAGGCCTTGCACTCAGGGACGCACTACACATCCACCTAACCATTGTCATTTCTGTACATTTGAGCCTGCGAATATCCTCTTCCTTTACTGCCCAGGTCTCACTACCATACAGCATTACACTATGAATATCCTCTTCCTTTACTGCCCAGGTCTCACTACCATACAGCATTACACTATGAATATCCTCTTCCTTTACTGCCCAGGTCTCACTACCATACAGCATTACACTATGAATATCCTCTTCCTTTACTGCCCAGGTCTCACTACCATACAGCATTATACTACGAATATCCTCTTCCTTTACTGCCCAGGTCTCACTACCATACAGCATTACACTACGAATATCCTCTTCCTTTACTGCCCAGGTCTCACTACCATACAGCATTACACTACGAATATCCTCTTCCTTTACTGCCCAGGTCTCACTACCATACAGCATTACACTACGAATATCCTCTTCCTTTACTGCCCAGGTCTCACTACCATACAGCATTACACTACGAATATCCTCTTCCTTTACTGCCCAGGTCTCACTACCATACAGCATTACACTCCTAACACATGCTGCATACAAGGATCCCTTAGCACGGAGGGAGAGCCCTCTCAGTGTTAGGAAAGGCAACAGCTCCCTGAACTTCCTCGAACCACTCCTCACTCTAGCCACACAGGTTGCTCCATCATCATCATCATCATCATCCGGACCTCCTTTCCCATCTTAGGGACGGGTGAGGAGTAACAACGTTCAGAAAGCCTTGGTATGCCCAGTTCAATGAGCCAAGCTTCCATTCACTCATCATTCAAGCCCCCGGAATCCTGGCTCCATCATATAAGCAAAAAAAAAAAAAAAAAAAAACTTTCACAGATTTCTGTAGTTTCTCATATATCCATCTGATAAAGTCAGTTCGGACGCTGTCACGTTAAAAAGGGCTGCCAAATCCCTGGTTATGTGCTCCACACAACATTCATCCAGCCAGCTCGATCTCTTGTCCGTCCCTTAGCCTCACCGACTTCCATACATCTCTTTCTCACACACTCATCCACCATATCTCTCCACCTTCTCCTTGGCCTACCTCGCCTCCTCCCTCCTTCAAATTCACTCAGATATACCTTTTCCACCACTCTATTGTTATCCATTCTCTCCACATGACCATACCATCTCAGTATACTCTCTTCGATTCTGGAGTCACCAACTTCCTCACTCCACATCTTTCACGAGTCACATTATTTTGTATCCTATCCACCCTCTGTACTCCACATACATTCCTCACCAGTTGCATCTCCACTGCTCTTACTCTCGACTTTTCATTTTCATGCCACACCACAGTCTCACATCGATATGTTAAAGTTTGCACTAACACTCTTGGCACTAACAGTCCTTCATGTAAGCCTAGTGCAATTGCAACACTCAAGTCTCTGTTTCTTATCAAGGCCTTCATAGCACCAGCTACTTTCCTTCCTTGTGTTACTCTACCTTCCACTTCTTTTGTACATTTTCCTCTCTTTTCTATCACTGTACCCAGGTATTTGAACTCTCTTACCAGTTCCATTCTCTCTTCATTCACTGTAACATCACACTGGGAGTCACCTTCTCCCTCATTAACCATCACTTTACTCTTTTCTACATTTACCGACAAGGCACGACTCTCACAGACATCAGCAAAACTCTTGTCCAGTACTTGCAAGCAGTACTGCATCATCAGCATACAATAAAATTGAGATATTCCATCCATCACCACTCATTACCAACGCCATACCTCTCTCCATTACTCGTGTTTTTACTTCTCTCATCACCCCATCCATATATATATTGAACAACCATGGGGACATCACACAACCCTGTCGCACGCCCACACCAATCGTGAACCATTCACTCAGATGCCCATTTACCCTTACACATGCTTCACTACCATCATCAACATCATCATTATCATAATAATAATAATAATAATAATAATAATAATAATAATAATGTTAATAATAATAGTAATAATAAGAATAAAAATAATAATAATAAAAAAAATAATAATAATAATCTATCTATCTATCTATATACCTAGGCTGCTTCCCCCAAGGAAAGGGAGGTAGCCGAGACAGGATGACTCACTCTCCATTTACTCATCCATTCAAACACATTCATTCGCATCTTAGCCCCAAAGGGGAGAACGGACAGATCCTCACCGCACCACACCGCACAAGGGTCAACTGGGCAATGCAATCAGTGACATCCGCAGCAGGGCCCGACAGCAGAACTGGTTTACCCCTGCCACATCATAACAGACCCATCCCCTTACCCGCACCTGACCTGACTAGCTGATCAGACCAAATGCGGGAGAATATCCCCTCAGGGCTGCGTCATCACTTATTCATTCACAATTTCTCTCCATTTATTTCTGTCACGCACAGCCACTCTTCCTTGCTCAACAGACATCCCTCTCGCATCCAGCGCTCTCTTCACACTGTCCATCCATCCTATTCGTGGTCTTCCTCTCAGCCTTACACCTCTCACATCAGATCTAGTTATCTTTTTCACCAATCGCTCATTATCCATTCTCTCCATATGCCCAAACCATTGCAACACCCTCTGCTCAACTCTGCCAGCCATCTCCCGAACAACTCCAGTTCTCCTTCGCACTTCATCATTTCGCACCCGATCCATACGCGTCACTCCACACATACTCCTCAGACATCTCATCTCCATTACATTCAAACTTTTCCTCTCTGCTACACCCATATTCCATGTTTCAGCCCCATATAATGCAGTCGGTACCACAACACCCTCATACAGCCTTCTCTTTACATCCATTCTAAGCGAACGACATTTAAACACTTTTTTCATTCCTCCCAGCACCTGTCCTACTTCATTTATTCTAAACTTCACTTCTGCATCTATTCTTCCATCCACAGCAACATGTGACCCTAGATATTTAAAACAATCTACAATATTAATGAAGACGATGATGATGATGATGATGATGATGATGATGATGATGATGACGATGATGATGATGATGATGATGATGATGATGATTCTTGTCGACAGATAGACGTAAGGAACTGAAGGAATTCCACAGCAAGCCATGAAAAAAGTCAGGGGAAAGCCAGTCAGCCAGCCAGTCAGTCAGCCAGTCAGTAACCCAGTCAGCAACCTGGTCAGCCATCACTTCCCTGAGTTAAAAGCTAAGTAATATTTCGCCTGTTAGATTAGATAGATAGATGGATAGATGGATGGATGGATGGATGGATGGATGGATAGATGGATGGATGGATGATAGACTGATAGATAGATTGACAAATAAATAGTTGCTGTGGGGATGGAGGGATGGGTGGATAGATACGTGGACATATAGAGAGATAGGTAGATAGATAGATAGACAGATGGATGGATGGATAGATAGATAGATAGATAGATAGGAAACTTCACACTGCCACACTGCACTCTAACACACATTGTACACTTCATACTGACACACACACACACACACACACACACACACACACACACACACACACACACACACACACACACACACACACACACACACACACACACACACACACACACACCCTGCCTAGGTAAACTCTTTCACTTTTATCTATCAACTACCTTTCATTCTTGCTTGAAGTTTGCTCTCATTCAGCCAGTCCCAAAGAAGGGTGACCATTCCCAACCCTCTAACTATCGTCCAGGTGCTTTAACGTCCTGTGTCTCAAAAGTTTTAGAGTCAATTCTTAACAGAAAATTTTTAAAGCATCTTTCCTATCACAACCTTCTTTCTGATCGTCAGTATGGGTTCCGTCAGGGAAGCTCCACTGGCGATCTTCTCACCTACCTTTCAGACTCCTGGTCATCCTCCTTTCGGGACTTTGGCGAAAGCTTTGCCACTGCACTTGTCCTCTGAAAGGCTTTCGATCGAGTCTGGCATAAATCTTTAATTTCCAAACTGCCCTCTTACGGAGTCTATCCTTCTCTCTGTGCCTTCATCTATAGCTTCCTTTCTGGTCGTTCTATAGCCGCTGTTGTAGACGGCCATCGTTCTTCTCCTAGATCCATCAACAGTGGTGTTCCTCAGGGCTCTGTCCTATCACCAACTCTCTTCCTTTAATTCATCAATGATCTTCTAAGCTGTACATCTAACCCTATCCACTCATACGCTGATGACTCCACCCTTCACCTTTTCATTTGGTTCCTGCAACGTCCATCTCAGCAGTTACTTCAAGAAACAAGGGATGAGGCTATGGCACACCTAATGTCTGACTTGGCCCGTATCTCTGACTGGGGTAAAAATAATCTTGTTGTTTTTAATGCATCAAAGGCTCAGTTTGTACACCTATCAACTGGACAAAATCTTGCACAGGAGTACCCACTAATGTTTAATAATATCCAGCTGATTCTAGCATCATCCCTGAACATGCCTGGGGTTTTATTCACTCGGGACTTATCTTGGAAAGATCATATTACATCTCTTGTGAGGTCTGCTTCCAGGAGATTAGGTGTACTAAGTCGACTCCCTACCTTCTTTACCCCCGCACAGTTGTTGACCTTATACACGGGTTTTATTCGTCCCTGTGTAGCGTACAACTCTCATGTGTGGGGAGGCTCCCCACCCTCTCAATAGGGTGGAATCAAAGGCTTTTCGTCTTATTTACTCTCCTCCTCTTACTGATTCCCTTCAACCTCTGTCTCTTCGCCGCACTGTTGCATTTTTATCTCTTTTCTATTGCTACTTCAGTGTCTGCTTCTGAAATGTCTGCTTGCATCCTTCCACCTCTACGACGGGCGCGTAGCACCCGTCTAGCAACAAACTCATCCCTTTTCTGTCCAACTCTCTAATGCAAGAGTTATCCGTTACTCCCAGTCTTTCATTTATGCAACAGGTCAACTCTGGAACTGTCTCCCTCTGTCTGTATTTCCTGCTTTCTATGATCTCCAGTCTTTCAAACGCAGTGTGTCCAGGCATCTCGAAAAAATGGATCTTGAATATGGCTCTCTTTTGTATTTTTTTTTTCTTGGAAGGAACGGTTTGCGGCTTCTGGCCTTTGGTTCCTTCTTCCTTGCATAAAAAAGAACATACTTGGACCTAATTTATATATATATATATAAAAAACTATGATTATTAAGGTTTTCTGTGGCAAGAAATGAATTGAAAAATGTGTTTGGTGGTGGGGTGGAGTGGGTATATAGCGATGCATTGTGGTGAGACTAGCATGTACCCACACACACACACACACACACACACACACACACACACACACACACACACACACACACACACACACACACACACACACACACACACACACACACACACTCAAGTATTTTAAGACTGGGCTTGTTGGTGGGGAAGGGAGAGTGTGTGTGTAACTGCAGTGGTGTGGTGAAGTGTGGAGAGGTTTTCATGGTAACACATAAACGCCTCACTCTAACCAAGGTAAGAGTATGAGTATTCTCCACTATACTCTTTTTACTCTAAACTTGGCCCAAAACTCCCCTCTTTCCATCCTGATTGCTGAGTTGTAGCAGTAGATGAACACTAGAATATGATGCTGATCACGAAGCAGTGCTGTGGAAAGGTTGTACAGCCATAGCATTGTTCTTTCTGCCACTGAACTACGTGAAATATGATGCTGATCACGAAGCAGTGCTGTGGAAAGGTTGTAGAGCCATAGCATTGTTCTTTCTGCCACTGAACTACGTGAAATCAGCTGCAAAAGAACGAAACTGGGGTCAGGTTAAAACCTTTGTGTGTGTGTGTGTGTGTGTGTGTGTGTGTGTGTGTGTGTGTGTGTGTGTGTGTGTGTGTGTGTGTGTAAAAAGGGACAACATTGAGGTATTAGGTCAGAGAGAGAGAGAGAGAAAGAGAGAGAGAGAGGGGGGGGTAGGTAAAACCCACTAATATCTCACTCATCTGATGCAACACACACCAATCTCATGATTCTGTCTGTCTGTCTGTCTGTCTGTCTGTCTGTCTGTCTGTCTGTCTGTCTGTCTGTCTCTCTCAAAAATAAAAGTAAAAGATGCAGGATAAGTCGCCAGTGAAAAGGAGATTAAAACTAGAATATGGCGCTAATCACGAAGAAGTGCCATGGAAACGGTGTAGAGCTGTAGTATTGTCTTTCTGTCATTCTGTTACCCTATCCTGCCCTGCCCTGCCCTACCCTACCCTACCCTACCCTACCCTGCCCTACCCTACCCTGCCCTGCCCTACCCTACCCTACCCTACCCTGCCCTGCCCTACCCTACCCTGCCCTACCCTACCCTACCCTACCCTGCCCTACCCTACCCTACCCTCCCATGCTATGCCATGCCCTGCCCTACCCTATCCTACCGTACCCTACCCTACCCTACCCTACCCTACCCTGCCCTGCCCTGCTCTGTCCTACCCTACCCTACCCTACCCTGGACTGCCTTACCCCTACCCTACCCTACCCTACCCTACCCTGCCCTGCCCTGCTCTGTCCTACCCTACCCTACCCTACCCTGGACTGCCTTACCCCTACCCTACCCTGCCGTACCCTACCCTGGCCTGCCTTACCTTACTCTATCCTACCGTACCCCACCCTACTCCACCTTACCCTACCCTACCCTATCCTACCCTACCCTACCCTACCCTACCCTACCTGCCCTGCCCTGCCTTACCCTACCCTAGTCTACCCTGCCCTACCTACCTATCTTGGCCCTAGAGAAGCTCAGGCAGTGAAGACACGTGGGATAGATAGATAGATAGAGAGAGAGAGAGAGAGAGAGAGAGACAGACAGACAGACAGACAGACAGACAGACAGAGACAGAGACAGACAGACAGACAGAGAGACAGACAGACAGAGATAGAGACAGACAGACAGAAAGAGAAAGAGAGACAGACAGACACGGAAAGAGACAGAGAGACAGACAGACCGACCGACAGACAGAGACAGAGACAGGCAGACAGATAGACAGACAGACAGACAGAATGAGGAAGAGACAGACATACAGACAGACAGACAGAGTGGCTGGGGACGAGAGGCCAGAAGAGACGGGCTGGGGACGCGCCTGACGTATCATGTTCTCTCGTCTGGCGCGAACCCAGCCCGATGCATAACATACACGCACACACATCACGAAGCATACACGTACAGTACATACACACGCATAGACACCAACACATATACGTCAAACACACTCACATACACACCTACACATGTACGTCACATACATACACGCACACACGTCATACTGATAAGACTGTTTATACTTACACACCTACACATGTACGTCACATACACACACGCACACACGTCATACTGATAAGACTGTTTATACTTACACACCTACACATGTACGTGAAATATACTCACATGGCTACACACACGCACACGTCACACTGATAAAATTGCACACACACACACACACACACACACACACACACACACACAAGTATTCTAAGGTAGGACTTGATGGTAGGGAAAGGAGTGTGTGTGTGTGTGTGTGTGTGTGTGTGTGTGTGTGTGTGTGTGTGTGTGTGTGTGTGTAACACACTCTAACCAAGCCACACTCTAACCAAGGCAAGACTATGAATATTGTCCACTATACTCTTTTTACTCTAACTTGGCCTAAAACTCCCCTATTTCCGTCCTGAATGCTGAGTTGTAGCAATAGATGAACTCTGGAAGATGATGCTGGTCACGAAGTGCTGAGGCAAGGTTGTAGAGCCATAGCATTGTACTTTCTGCCACTGAACTACTTGAAATCAGCTGCAAAAGAACGAAAATCTGGGCCAAGTGAAAGTGAAAAGAATATATCTCCTGCAGTTTATATATAATGTTTTTGTACGAACATTTATATCAACAGTTACCTTTTTTTCCTTCATAATATGTAAGAACGACGTCGAACCAAGTTTTTGAAAAGATCCAGGAATGTAAGAGTTCTCTGTGGTAAGAAATTAAGGAGAAAAGTGTTGTGGGTGTTGGCGGAGCATTGCGGTGAGATGTGCAGGCACACGCATGACTGTACACACACACACACACACACACACACACACACACACACACACACACACAATACTCTCTAATGGAACTTGCTGGTGGGAAAATGTGTGTATGTAACTGGTGGTGTGAGAGGTTGCCATGGTAACACACAGGCACCTCCCACTAGTCAACCAAAGACTTCCTTAGCGATATATTTTTGGACAAGGCTGATTAACATCCTTTTGTACGTTTTTTATGCAGATTATGGTAAAGCTTGAAGTATTTATACAGCACAATAGGAGAGCAAGGTGTAATAAGCAAAATAAATAGCTAAGGAAGAGGTGCTAGGGAGTTGTAGAGTGAGTTTATAGCTGTAATTTTTACCAGAGCGTTCCATTAATACATCCATTATATTCCGGATCAAAGACTTTTATCACTGGAATGAATCTTTGTCTCAAAATACGTTATATGGGACACTATTCACCAGCCTCATGTTATCAATGGTGAAGGATGCTCATGCACAATATAATTATTTAAGACTAACTTAGTGTCACGTGGAAGGCTTATATATTCCCGATTCATAATCTAAACATAGTCTACCCCGTAACCGTTCTCTTATATCCCGTTCTCCCTTATCTCGCTTGTGCACTAGATGGCGTGAAGGTAATGGCCTCGCAGTTTTAACGTTGAGTCGTTACTCCGTATCTTTCCTCCTCCGTGGAGTCGAGTACTTCATACTGATATTCATGGTTTCGTGAAGCTGTGGTGCTTCATTCAGAGTCGAGGTGAAATAAACCTGCATGAAATTAGTTAGTTAACCAGGAGCAATGGGACGTGAATAACTTTGCACGGCGCTAGACCAGAGTCCATACGTGAGGGAGTAAGTTGGAGAAATTAGTGACTGATGTTAGAGGACATCGACAGTGGATCCAGCCGTTGAACTAAAGCTTGATGTATCTAGTGGGAAGGTGGTAGTCGGATATTAACCATTTATGGAGGTATGTTCTATATTTACTACTTGTACAGCTTTATTTTGGACTTAAATTTGATAGTGATAGTTTTAAGAATAGGTGATAGGAGTGATTTGAGTGACACTGGTGGTTGAATATTTGTAAATCTGCATTTAATTCATGTGTACAGCTGAAATGTTTATGTATATATTAATCATTGTTACGACAGCCACATATAGAGGGAGGTGGTTTTTGTTCTGGGGGGTTGTTCGTAGGAAAGTGCTGGGCTGTAGCAATAACGACGAGTGGGGTAGGTCATCCAGGGAGTGGGTACGGTTTGGTGGGAATTGGCTAGTAGTGATGAGAGGCGCGGTGCAGCATAGCCCCTTCCCTTGTCCCCTGTATTTTTCCATATCGTGGAGCAGTGGCTTTAAACTGCAAGATTAAGGACTGACAACGGGGTTAGTTAGATTTATAGGTACTTTTACATCAAGGTATTGACGAAAATAAAGGATTCGTGAGGGAAACTTTCGGTTCTATTGAAAAGTGACCTGTGTTCGTCACTTGCTTCAATTTTTGATTTAATTAGTTAGGTTATGTATTTACCGTCATGTTTTCCTTAGCTACCATCTGATAGCTTGTTCAGTTCAAGTTGTACTGCTGTTGGTCTGTTTGACAATGAACATTAGTGTGTGTGTGTGTTTTAAGTAATGATCTTCAATTTCTGATCTCCCAACATTCTTTTTTTCCCATATTCTCTCCTACACCCTGACCCTCTGACCCCCATATCCACATTTTGTCCACCATATTGGGTCGGTGGCTGGCACAATGTTGACTCTTCACTACACTTAATTACTGCCTCCATTGTTTTGGTACCTGCAGTATTAGTCTGCCTTTTTTCCCATCAGTCAGCTCGGACTGAATAGGGTTTTGGTCAATTAAAGCTTTTATGGTTCGTTCAAGTGTCGCTGTGGAAGGGTTAAAAAAAGTCGTTTAACTCCTCTTGACGAGAAAAAATCGTTAACAAGTATTGGTTTAAACCCGCAGTGTCTAGCTGAGCAGACTACAACCGGAGCCAAGCAACCGCCCCTGCAGGGTAGTTTGTCTTGACTGTCATGACATAAAATTCCTAAAAACTTTCGTATCATTTGTGTAGAACTAAGTTAATTCTTACGTACCTCGTGAAACAAGTGGTTTCTTCATTGAGTATATATTTCGTCCACTGTTTGCAAAATTTATTTTTAATATTTCTTCGTCTGGGATCGAATAGAAAGTTTTCCCCAGTTATTTTCTTTCATATTCAACTCGTAAGAGAAATGAGTATGGCTGAGAGGCATGAGTGGCTGAATGTCTGAAACATATTACAAATTACATTTTACCAAAGTGTATTAATAATGCTTTAAACTCCACATGTGCCTTGGTTGCTCAGTCGAGTTCAGAAGACTGGTGAGTGGACGATGTCACTGCCAAACCAACGTGACCTGGATGGGTGAGAGGTCTCGGTAAAAGCAGTAGCCGGCACACAGCACTCATGGACACACATCCCCACCTCATCTCTCTCTCGCCCCTCTCATACCGTCTACTTCAAGAATTCCAGACTACCGATGTTAAATAACATCTCTGCAAGTGGCCTACCGCAGCCGAAGTCGGCAGCAGTTTGTGGGAGCAGAGAAGGCTGAGGAAGGCGGCTGTAGTGCAGTGAAATTTTACTAACTTATCGCCACAAAACTTTGAAAACATTGTCATATGGACATGGAAAAAAAAGTGAATAAAGTATGGTGGGATATAAAGTGGAAGATATAAGAAACAGCTACGGACATAGGAAATAAAAGTAATCAAAGTTAACTGGAGAAAGTAAAGTATGGCCAGGAAACATTTGGAAGAAATTGAGACTATGGACTTTGAAATAATGGAATGTAAATACCTGTCGAGTATACAAGTTGTCATTCACTGTACACTTTACACTGTCACTGTTAATGAAGTTTTATGTGTAGTGGGTGTGAATGTATTGTATTAACTAAGTAAACCAATACTGTTCTTTCACTTTCTTTAACCTATGGAGACTTACCACAACTGTCACTTATAAAAGGGGGGCCTGATTTGAGGAATATTGTATGTCTGGCGTGTAAAGTAATTCGTGTCAGACATGACTTTCCCATGCTGTGAAGTGATTCTCCTGCAGCAGACGACGCCCCGCCGTAGTAAGGCGTGCGAAAGAGTATCTGTTTATTACATGGATAAATACCACATTTAGAATGACACATTTAACATGGGCACCATAGTCTGCTGCACATCTGTTATGTGGGTGTATGGTTACCACTCAGCGTTGCACAAAGGCTTACAGGGAACCATTAAGCTTGTTAAGCGATGTACTGTACTCTCCTGAAGTAGAAAGAATGATAGACAGAAAGGATGAATGATACAGGAAGAGGAGGGTTGACAGAAAATATAATTAGGCAGCACTACAGGAGTGGATGTTGGTTGCCACACTATCAGCATATTAGAGTATAATAAAACTGGTGTCACTGTTAATATGTATAATTTCAACTCCCTAACCTTTTCCCGGAGAGGGTATATAAGCTGTCGGTGCAGTCCTAAACTTTTGAAATGCATAAAAACTTAAGAACATGGAGATTAAGTAATGGCGTTAATACTCCTAATTTTCAGAGGAAGGACGTTCTTTGAGACTAACCCATTACGGTGTTTCTATAAAGTGAAAAAAATTGCCCAGTAGTAAGACGAGGCTTAGTCTAGGCAATGATGTTAACTCTTTCAAAAGAATGATATTTTCTAATTTACATCTCAAAAGTTTTGCTTAACTTCATGTCTTTGTCTTTTTTTTTTTTTTCTTTTCAATTTTCTGTAGTAAAAGGCTTGCCGGCTTCTGGCCATTAGTTCCTTCTTCCCTGCCTGGAAAAAAAAATAGAGGGGGTTAATGAAGGCTATATCTACGACTATATATAAGAACTACAGTCCGAAGAGTCTCTAAAGTCTTTTAGGGACAGCGTGAATAATTCGTCATAAGATTGAAAGGGGTAAGCATTATTGTTTTAATATTGCAGGCGCCCTGGGTTTGTTAGGACGCTGATTTACAGAGGGAATTTCGTAGCCAAAATATCGAGGAACCAATAGAGAATGATTCCAACAGAGCTTGATGCTTAGAGGAAAACAGGTCACGAATACCGGCGTGGGTGAGATGGGCAGCTGTCAAAAATAGCGACGTGAAAGGGGAGAGCAAGGAGGGGGGGAGGGAGGGGGGGGACATGGAGAGCGATGGAAGCAGAGGGAGAGATGGAGGGAGAGGGAGAGAAAGGGAGGGATGGGGAGATGGAGGAAAGGAGGGAGGGGGGTAAAGGACAAGCAGAGACTGAGGAGAGAATATTTTACATAACAATGGGCAATAGCAAGAGATGCCTTATAACTATTAAACTCTGCCACTCGCACAAACGTTAGGTGATACTGGATATTAGTCTTGGACATATTTAGCTATATTATTTCTCCATCCCTAAGCAGCTTTTCTTCAGACAACCCAAGAGCACAATGTAACATCTGGCGTATTTGTGAGGGAAGATGAGAGAGACTGGCTGTTGTGGTCTATACGAAGTAAGGAAAGCAACAACGTAGGACAGATTTAGCAGTTTATTTCATCCTTATGCAAGATTTTTCGTGCTAGTCAACCTCAGGGCACGAGTAACAACTGACGTGTCTGTGTGAGGGAAGATGAGAGAGTTGACAGTTGTGGTTTACACGCGAAGCCAAGCACGTGCTCCTGTCAGCTAGCGTCTGTGATTCTTGTTAACATTTACAGAGTCCATGTTACGGATCGCCTTTTTGATAACGCGTCCTTTTTAAAGTTTCATTGCTATCTAAAAAAAAAAAAAAAAAAAGACATTGTGTTGGACTGTTGCTTAATACAGTTCCATTACTTGTTGTAAATTTGATCCTCCATTTTCTTCCAGTACGCAGTACCAGCTGTATATAGAAATTACACCCCTGACTTAAAATGGTGCATACAAACACGTGTCAAAATGTTTTCATGCTTCTACGCCCCTTGTCAAATCATATTCTGGTGACGAGACATGCTAGTGTGTGTTAAGGTGCGTGTGCTTGCCTGTGCGTCTTGTAGAATCGTGTAGCAATAGTGTGTCAAGGTGCGTGTGTTTGCCTCTACGTCTTGTAAAATCATATTCTAGTGACGGGACATGCAGGAGTGTGTTAGGGTGCGTGTGTTTGCCTTTACGTCTGGTAAAAACATATGCTGGCGACGGGACATGCAAAAGTGTCTCAGCGTGCGTCTACATGCTTCTCTTGTCTCCCTGTCTGCTTCACTGCCTGCCGAGCCTACCTCTTCCAACAACACGGAACACTGGAGGATATTAATATTCCAGTCAACGCAGGTGCATGTGCGTGCGTGCGTGTCATCATTATTATCATCATCGTCGTATTCGTCGTTGTCTTCCTCCTCCTCCTCCTCCTCCTCCTCCTCCTCCGTGGCTGTGTCTCCCTGCAGGGTAACACTTTACAAAAGGTGGTGTTCGTGCTGGCTGACGATACATCCTGAAACCTTCCTTAAATACCTTGCCTAATGGGTCAAAGTATCCTCGTGTGTTACTAATCCAAACTAAACGGATAATAATATAGCACTTAAATCAACAATAAGGTGTGATACGCAAAATAATTGGCTTAAGAAGTGTTGCTGTCTGCCAAGCCAACAAGAGGGGCATAAATGGTGTGTCGTGTGGTCGTAAAGCTTAGTTAGTTACCGGGAACATCACCCACACTGTTAATGCCAAGCCTTTCTCCTCCCTGTCAGTGCCGCCGTCACCACCTTTTCCTCCCTCCCTCTTGTCTTCATTACCTGTCAGCCTTCGTCCCCAGGTGCTGAGGAGGAGCCTACACGTGGTGGCACTGTGCACTCATAGTTTCCTGCACCTCACCATGAGAAGGGGCTTGGTCTGACTCTTGTAAGAAGCTGTCTACCACACTGGGATTACGGATATCTACACGTTGCATGTACTGTACTGTACATGTACGACGGTCCCGTAGGAGCAGTTTCTGATTGTGGTTGACGGGTCTGCTCAGCTAGACTAACCGATGTTAAGCAACAACCTGCTCTGTCTACCCGTCCGTCTGACTTCCTGTCTCATCCTTTGAGTCTCCTGTCCATTGGCAATAGCCACCATGCATTTCAGATAGCAGAACCCTCAGGCACATTAGTCATGCAGACATATCACTCGTATCTTCCTCATCTTCTGTTGCCATCATGCACTTCGGTAAACAGACTCTCCATCCACACCCTCCCCACGGCGAGGTGCAGGGAAATATATGGAGGTTTGGCTCGCGGATGCATGTCGCTGCTGCTCCACCCAGGGTGTCCAACGCTACCACGCACAGGCTTCTCATCAGCGCCAGGCAAAACATATAGGAATATATAGTATGCAGGCAAGAAAGCAATCTAGTTGGCTGGCAGGCTGACATGTAGGCAGGTGGTGTTAAAAATAATATACAATAAAAAAAAAGAAAAAGGAAAAGGTGACAAAAGAGGCAAGGAATACACAGTAAAATCTGAAAAAAAAAAAAAATGACAAAGAAAGCAAGAAATGTACAATGAAAAAAAATGACAGAGGAGGAAATATATATACACTGACGATGACTAATTTCTGGCCAGGGATGCCCCCTTCCTACTGCTGTATACCCAGGTAAGAGGGTAGAGGGGGACGAAACGACCTCCACCCCAACCCCCCCATACCCCTACCCACCCATCCCCCACCCGTCATTCTTAACTCGCAGTTACATCTGAAGCTGATTTCCTGCTTAACATTCTTGGTGCCACTGCTGATACAAACATAAAACACTGGGACGTGTTACAAGTATATAATATAACCATCAACACGCCGCAGAAAGAACACAATGCTTTATGATGGTGACGGTAAAACAAACATGTTAACATCGGCCAACTCAGGCCTCGTGTGTTTGGTGCACCGCTTAGCGCGCGCGCGCACACACACACACACACACACACACACACACACACACACACACACACACACACACACACACACACACACACACACACACACACACACACACACACACACACACACACACACACACACACACACACACACACACACACACACACACACACACACACACACACACACACACACACACACACACACACACACACACACACACACACACACACACACACACACACACACACACACACACACACACACACACACACACACACACACACACACACACACACACACACACACACACACACACACACACACACACACACACACACACACACACACACACACACACACACACACACACACACACACACACACACACACACACACACACACACACACACACACACACACACACACACACACACACACACACACACACACACACACACACACACACACACACACACACACACACACACACATCTACATACATATATCACAAATGTGTACACACTACATACATATATACATACATACACGCACACACATCACGAAGCATACACGTCCAGTACATACACACTCACAGACACCAACACATGTACGTCAAACACACTCACATACACACCTACACATGTACTATTGCGGCCAGGAGTTCTTAGCCACCCTCGTCCAGCCAATCCGTGTATGTGGCAGCGTCGCATTCACGAGCACAGAAGTTGCCTTAGATGCATTTGTGTCGAATAATATTCCTTCAGCTTTGGGCTTGTACTAATAGATAAAGCAATTGTAATATTTACTTTGGAGGTTTGAGTCTGATAACACGAATATATCATACTTATTATTTAATAACTTGTTTCTCGTATAGAGCCAAGCAAGTGACAAATATGTATATTTGGTTCCACTCCACGACATCCTGTAGGTATGAACCAGCGAACACAGAGTGAACAAGTTCGAAACATTCATTTGTTACCAGGAGAGAGAGAGAGAGAGAGAGAGAGTATGGTGGGCGCCTGTGAATTTTGGAATAATGAGGTGGAGGCAGACTGGCGCAGGGAAATGCAAGGGATGAGAAACCCTGGATTCCTATGATCCATTGAAAACAGGCCACAGTGTGAATATTTCTTCCATCAGTCACTAGAGGTAGCCTTGCTTTGTGATATATATATATATATATATATATATATATATATATATATATTAGGATTGCTTTCGTTGGAATAATGAATTAGGAGATAAATGCTGTTGATTTAACAAAAACCTATGATTAAGAAAGTAATTTGCCGGCCATACCACGTTGAGTACACCGCTTCCCGTCCGATCAGCGAAGTTAAGCAACGTTGGGTCTGGTTAGTACTTGGATGGGTGACCGCCTGGGAACACCAGATGCTGTTGGCATCCCTACGTCAAGTGGGGTTGGTGGAGGATTAGTGCCCCTCCCTGTAAAACAATTAACTCTAAGCCCTTGGCCACCCCGTTTGGGATACATGGCGTCTGGCAATGAATGAATGAATGAAAATTTGCCTCTCTGTCCAGAGAGAGATATCCAGTTAATGAGAAAAATACTCATGAGTTTGCCAATAATCTCCAGGTGCCAACCACGAGAGAGAGAAAAAAAAATGCTAACATAATGCATTTAACAGAAGTTACGCGGCCTGCCAAATTATTTGACAAAGTCAACTGGCGTTACGCAGAATAAAACCCATCTTTCATTTTGTCCGACGAGACGTTATCCTGGGATAAATAAACTCCTTCGTCATGAGCCAAAGGAAAAATTCCCTGTTTAGCTCGAGCACCTTATTTACTCGTATCGCATTAAATCATGTGTCTGTAGCCGGAATGAAGCCCCTTATCTACAGCCTGGCAAACTCCCTGTAAAGAGTACCCGGTACTATTTTCTACCGACAGACTGAGTTAAGCGGTGAGACTCATCTTTCGTGTAAGGAAATCCATCCCGCCTATGTGTGTGTGTGTGTGTGTGTGTGTGTGTGTGTGTGTGTGTGTGTGTGTGTGTGTGTGTGTGTGTGTGTGTGTGTGTGTGTGTGTGTGTGTGTGTGTGTGTGTGTGTGTGTGTGTGTGTGTGTGTGTGTGTGTGTGTGTGTGTGTGTGTGTGTGTGTGTGTGTGTGTGTGTGTGTGTGTGTGTGTGTGTGTGTGTGTGTGTGTGTGTGTGTGTGTGTGTGTGTGTGTGTGTGTGTGTGTGTGTGTGTGTGTGTGTGTGTGTGTGTGTGTGTGTGTGTGTGTGTGTGTGTGTGTGTGTGTGTGTGTGTGTGTGTGTGTGTGTGTGTGTGTGTGTGTGTGTGTGTGTGTGTGTGTGTGTGTGTGTGTGTGTGTGTGTGTGTGTGTGTGTGTGTGTGTGTGTGTGTGTGTGTGTGTGTGTGTGTGTGTGTGTGTGTGTGTGTGTGTGTGTGTGTGTGTGTGTGTGTGTGTGTGTGTGTGTGTGTGTGTGTGTGTGTGTGTGTGTGTGTGTGTGTGTGTGTGTGTGTGTGTGTGTGTGTGTGTGTGTGTGTGTGTGTGTGTGTGTGTGTGTGTGTGTGTGTGTGTGTGTGTGTGTGTGTGTGTGTGTGTGTGTGTGTGTGTGTGTGTGTGTGTGTGTGTGTGTGTGTGTGTGTGTGTGTGTGTGTGTGTGTGTGTGTGTGTGTGTGTGTGTGTGTGTGTGTGTGTGTGTGTGTGTGTGTGTGTGTGTGTGTGTGTGTGTGTGTGTGTGTGTGTGTGTGTGTGTGTGTGTGTGTGTGTGTGTGTGTGTGTGTGTGTGTGTGTGTGTGTGTGTGTGTGTGTGTGTGTGTGTGTGTGTGTGTGTGTGTGTGTGTGTGTGTGTGTGTGTGTGTGTGTGTGTGTGTGTGTGTGTGTGTGTGTGTGTGTGTGTGTGTGTGTGTGTGTGTGTGTGTGTGTGTGTGTGTGTGTGTGTGTGTGTGTGTGTGTGTGTGTGTGTGTGTGTGTGTGTGTGTGTGTGTGTGTGTGTGTGTGTGTGTGTGTGTGTGTGTGTGTGTGTGTGTGTGTGTGTGTGTGTGTGTGTGTGTGTGTGTGTGTGTGTGTGTGTGTGTGTGTGTGTGTGTGTGTGTGTGTGTGTGTGTGTGTGTGTGTGTGTGTGTGTTGAATTGAGAGTCATCTGACTTGTGGAGCATGGTATGCGGGTTGGTCGGTTGGTGACTGGGTGGATGGATTGGTTAATGTAGGCTGGTTGTTTCACAGGCGGATTAGGTGGAGTGGGTGGGCGAGAGGTAGGGGGAAAGGGTTGTTGGGCTGGTTAAGTGGGGTGGAGTGGGGATCGTGCATTGTTTAAGTGGGGTGGGTGGTGGGGCTACTAGTAGGACAAAAGCAAGAGACGGGTTGGTGTCGTCCTGCCTTTGAGACATTCTGTATTGAGTAAGGTTGTGGGTATGTGCGTTGATGGGTGGGTGTGTAGGTGGATGGACGGATTGTGGGAAAACAGGCCACTAGGAATAGGTGATATGAGTTAATGTCCGAGTTGGGAAGAGTTTAGTGTTCGGAAAATCGGTCCACAGGGGATATTATTCTGGAATTATGCTGAAGTAGGTATATATATATATCCAGTGGGTTACAAAAGGTCCATCTTGCAATACGTCTGTTTCTTTAAGAGGTCTGTGTTTCAACTGCACGCATCAGTGGGTGATATAACCACGTCGGATAACAGGTTTATGGGGAAAATAGGTTCATTTATGAAAAATACATCCATGGGTATACGACCATGTAGGAAACCTGTATCCATGGAGAGATTCAAGGTCGAAGGAAAAATTGGTCCGTGGGGAGAAAGTACATCAATGGGGAAAATTAGTTCGTGGAAAAATAGGTTACGTAAAAAAGTAGGCGTCTTTGAAAAAAAAACAGAAGTCATGAAGGAAAATAGATCCATGGAGGATTGTGCTCCGAGTGTTGAAAATGTTCATTGCTAAAAATATTCATGGGGTGAAAACAGGTCCATAGGGGCATACACGTACTGTAAACATACATGGAATATTTATAATAAGTGGGACCTAAAATATCCAACCTTTAACAGCGACCGTTGCCTGGAATTAGGCTTACCACTGCACACCTTGGACCAAACAGCCATTAGCCAGACTCTATTACCACTTCGTCATCCAGTTATTATATTTCATAATTTACCTTCATTTAGTATTTAGGCATAGAAAGCCAACCGAAACGAAAGGAAAAATCCCTGTTTAACTGTGTTGAGCAGCTCATTTCTCCACCTCATTCGTCTAAAATTCACAGGCACCCGCTACTCTCTTTCTCTCTCTCTCTCTCTCTCTCTCTCTCTCTCTCTCTCTCTCTCTCTCTCTCTCTCTCTCTCTCTCTCTCTCTCTCTCTCTCTCTCTCTCTCTCTCTCTCTCTCTCTCCTGTTAACAAATAAATGTTTCGAACTTGTTCACTCTGTGTTCGCTGGTTCAAACCTACAGGACGTCATGGAGTGGAACCAAATATACATATTTATCACTTGCTTGGCTCTATACGAGAAACAAGTTATTAAATAATCATTATGATATATTCGTGATATCATAGTCAAACCTTCAGTGTAAATATTACTATTGCTTTATCCATTAGTATAAGCCCAAAGCTGAAGGGGTATTTTTAGACAGAAATGCATCGAAGGCAACTTCTGTGCTCGTGAATGCGATGCTGCCACATACACGGGTTGGCTGGACGAGGGTGGTTAAGAACTCCTGACCGCAAGAGTACATATTAGAATAAATCTAAAGCAGGCCTCACTGTTTCCATCTCCCTCCTGGTTCTCACGCCAACATGGTGCAGTGGAGTTATACAGGTAACCCAGGAGTGGTGCCGTCAGTGCTCGAGCAGGCGAACCTTGAGTCAAAAGACTGTTTCCTCTGCATGCCGCCAGGAAACCAAGCACACAGCAACATGTGCAGTGTGCCACCACCCCAGCTACAACCTCCAGGAATGGGGACAGCCTACATGCCAGCATACCCGACCCTGCACCCGGGGGAGGCGTGGCGTAGTCGGTAGAGAGTTGGCCTGCCGTTCTAACGAACCCAGGTTCAAATCCCCGCTGGGGCAGGGAACAGTTTAAGGATTTGAATTTCATTAAATCAAGCTTTACTGATCTACTAGAAGACCCGCCGACATGTCGTAAAAATACCCCCGCTAATACCAATACACCAGTCCTGTATGAGACAGCCCTAGCATGTATTCAGTATGGACGGTGGGTGTTAGCGCCGAAGTGGTGACATGTAGAGGTGTATGGTATGTAGGAGGACTGCTGGGACTTGATAGCAGGCTGTGAAGCCTATGCCCAGAGTCGGACACATAAAAAAAAAAAAAAAAGCACAGATCAAGTGATGAGTATCTGCACCACGAGAGGCTGCTGGTAATGCTACTATGGAAATGTCGCCATCCCATTTAGAAGCATGGCCCGTGGCGTCAAGTGCTACACCCGTGGTTGCAAGTTGGTCCCATCCTTGGCTGTGGGTTCCGTGAGATTGCTGTATGATCCTGAAGTGCATCAATGTGTGGATACATGGGTTGCCAAGCATAGATTCGAGGCCATGCACAGAGAGGAGGCCATTGGCATGGTAAGGAGCATGGTGGGCATGGTCAGACTTCTTCACATACACGCAGGAGAACCTACGGAGTGGCGTTCTCGTATGGTGGTGGTCCAGAAGAAAGATGGGTGGTCGCGCAGAACAGTGGAGTATCAGCGACTCAACCAGGCAATCCATTGGGAGACCCACCACACCTGACCCCCATTCGACACAATCATTAGCGTGCCGAAGCACATGTTCAAAACAGTAGTGGATGTTTATTTGGAGTACCATCAAATTCACCTCGATGAGGAGAGCAAGAAGATAATCACCATCACCCTGTGGGACCACTTCCTCTTCCAGCACACACCCATGGGCCACTGTACAAGGCAGGAAGCCCTTACCAAGCGCTTCGATGATGCAGCAGCAGAGATCCCTAGTAAATTGAAATGTGTCAACAACACGCTCCTGCATGACCATAGCGTTCCTGATGCTCTCTGGCATACATACCAGTTCTTGGGAACATGTGCAGAAAACAGGATCACTCTCCACCCAGACAAGTTCCGTTTCTTCAGAAGCGTGACCTTCTCAGGTTACCAATTCAGCTGGGAGGAGTATCAGCCTACCCAGGACTTGCTAAGCAGTATAACCAGTTTCCAGATGGTGCCACGCCCCTCCCTCACAGATATCCGATCGTGGTTTGGGCTGGTGAACCAGGTGGCACCACTCCTCGCCATTGCAGCACTCATGGAGCCCTTCAGAGAATTATTGAAAAAAAACATCAGGGAAAGTGGTGTACTGAAGCGGCCAACTCCAGTCCATCTTCAAGTCAACAAGGGAGGCTATAGGCCAGCTTGTGACGAAGGGCCTCCAGTATTATGGCCACACAGCCCACAGCAGTGTTCACCGACTTCAACATTCTTGGCATTGGTTTCGTTGTCATGCAGCAGTACTGCCAGTGTGTGTCTCAAGAAGCCCCCTTTTGCTACAGGGGTGGCTGGATATTGGCCCTGTGGGGAAGCCGCCATCTAACAGTGGCCGAGAAAAACTACTCAACATTGGAGGGGGAGGCCCTTGCCATCGCATGGTGCCTGAAAAAGGCTCACCTGTCCCTGCTGGGGTGTCCGGACCTCATCTTCATCACAGACCACCCCGCACTCACCAAGATCTTCAAGGACAAAGAGCTGAAAGACATCAGCAACCCCCACATACTCAACCTCAAGAAGACACTGATGTACTCATTTCGCATAAAGTACCTAATGGAGGAGGTGAACCGCACAGCAGACACGCTCTCAAGATATCCCGTGCTATGGGGCAGACAGGACGAGACAAACATGGTGGTGGACGAAGCTACATATGCCGTGGTTGCGGCAGCGATGGCTTGCACCCTAGAAGAAGAGGAAGGCGCCATTGTGGACCTCCATCAAGTGGAGGATTAAACTCTCCAGGATGAGGACTACAGGCTCCTCCATGAGCACATGAGTGCCGGTGACTGGACTGACTGGAAGGATTAGGAGCCAATAGCACTCTGCCTGTACTAAAGGATGAGGAGGGACCTTTCATGCCAGGAGGTCATTGTCATGTTCGCTAGAGATGAGGGGCACCTGCGACTTGTAATCCACACAGCCCTTCACCGTGCGGTCCTTGCCAACCACCACGCAGGTCACAAGGACAGAGACTCCTTGCTCAGGTACGCCAGGCAATGCGTGTACTGCCCCAGCATAGATACTGAGGTGAAGTAGAAGTGAAGGCACTGTCAGGTGTACGAAATGAATGCCCCATCACAACCCGCGGAAACCTTCCTGCCCACACTCCCACCTTAGTACACCTTCCAGCAAATGGTGGCTGACCTTTTCTAACTGGAGGGGGAAAGGTACATCGCTTATGCAGACAAGCTAACCAGCTGGTTGGAGGTGGAGCATCTGCCCAGGAGCATTGCCAGCTCACGGCTTATAACAGCCTTTCTTAAGTGGTTGAAGAGGTTCGGTATCCCAGAGGTTCTGTCTTGTGAGGGGGGTATGAACCTCGTAAGTGGGGAAATGAGGGCATTCCCATCCGTGTGGCATGTGCAGCTGAGGGTGTCATCAGCCCATGACCCACAGTCCAATGGCTAAGCAGAGGCTGCAGTCAAGTCCGCCAAGAGGCTACTGAGGAACAATACCCACCCAGGAGGCTCCCTGGACTCGGATGCTGCTGCTAGGTCCTTATTGCAGTACCTGAATACCCTGCTACGTGATACCGATGTATCCCCAGCCCAGCTGCTGATAAGACGTCAGCTGAGAGACTCTGTACCTGCTGCCAAAGAACACTACAGGATCAGCAGCCGATGGGCCAGGATGCCGAGAAGCAGGGAACGGGCCACGGCCCACACTGGGGATGCAGTGTCCATGAGATTCAACCAGTTGGCACACAACGTCGCCCCTCTTGACCCAGGACAGTGGGTGGACCTACAGAACCAGGAGATGGAGTGATGGGACAGTGTCGAGGATATCGTTGACACCCCACCCTCAAGGCAAATACCTGGTGCAGCTGGACGGCAATGGTCGAACCTCCCTCAGAAATCGTCGCCACCTACGCCCCTACGAGGAGTCAAGGGAACAGATACCCACCACGCATATTGAGGATGGTCCCCATCGGGAGGCTGACCACAGGGGGGAGGCCCCTCAGCCTCTCCCTCCCCTAGAGAGGCTGCAGCATGCTAGGCGCGCCCCAAGACACCTAGAAAACTATGTACCGTGACATTGCAGTGTTGTGTACCCCTGAGCATGTCAAGGTGTTTTGTAATGTGTATGACCTTGTTGCACTTTTACCATATTACCAGAGCAATGGTTGCTCCTGCACATGCAACTGATTTCCTTATTGATGCAATTATGCCACTCTAAAGTCAGAATGTATGTGACATGTAAATTTTGCCACTCTTGTGTCATGTAATGCCTAGTCTCAAGTCATGATGAGTGTCAGTACCTGCCCATTGCTTTGTTGTTGCATGACCTTCCTCCACCTCGATTAATGTGCTTTATATCAATACTGCACTAGGTTCAGAGTTCTCTGCAATGGAGGGTGTGTGTGTTGGAGTTTGAATTGACGTGGGAAGTTTCCCACACCGCCCGTGCCTGGGGCTTGCTTGGCGTGGGCGGGCAGTCTGCCTCAGGCCATTATAGAGGGAGGTGACGCCCTTGCCTGTACATATTAGAAAAAATCTCAAGCTGGCCTCGCTGTTTCCATCTCCCTCCTGGGTCTCACCCTATCAATGACTGTCCCTTCTTTCGCTAAGGATTGTATAACCAAACTTGGTCACCAACCTTGAAGCACATCCAACTTGCATTGGCATCATACTTGCACTTCATCACCTCTCCTGAAAACTAAAGGGTTCTCCACACTTGATGATGTACCTTAGCCAACCTTTTCTGAAGTTGCTTCGCAAAGCTGGAGATGTCTGTAGGCAGCTCTTCCCTTGGTGGTCTTCCCAATAACAAGTCAACGGGTAAGTGTAACTCGTGGCCCAACATCGGTTTTGCCAGGGTGTTGCCGTTAGACTCATGAGGTGCAGATTGATATGCCGTCAGTAATGCAGGTAATTTCTGGTCCTATTCTCTTTGTCCCACTCCGCAGTACTAGGCCAGTTCTTGTCCTAGGGTTCAGTTGAAAATCTCCGTCATCCCATCTGACTGTGGCCTTAGTGGGGTCATCCTGGTCTTCTTGATCCCCAACAACTTGCAGCACTCATGGAACACAGCAGTTTCAAAGTTTCTACCCAGGTCTGAATGGACTCTTGAGGCATCCCAAAACAAGAGAAAAATTGATCAACTACCACCTGAGCAACAGTCGCAGCCTCTTGATCAGGGATGGCATAGCCTTCTGGCCACTTTGTGCAACAGTCCATGGCGACACATATATACAGGTTACCTCTTTCAGTGAGTGGCAAAGGTCCAGCAATGTCCACCAGGATTCTTTCCATCGGTGCACCCACTTGGTACAGCTGAAGAGGGGCACAACCACGTTTCTTGGGTCCCTTCTTGGCACAACACACATCACAGGCCCTACACCACTCTTCAACATCCTGATGCATGGCAATTCAGAAGAACCTCTGTCGCATTCAGGTTCGAGTTTTCTTCACTCTCAGGTGCCCATCAGTGATCTGGTTATGGGACTTGTCCAATATCCCAGGCCTCATTTTCTTCAGAACCATCAGTTGCCAATACTTGCTGCGGCCATCAGGTGTCTCCCACTGACACTCCAGAAGTCCGTTCTTCAAGCAAAGAGGGTCCCACTGACTCCAGAAGCTCCGGGTTAAAGGGCTAAATCTAGAAACCTATTCCCAAAATGGTCGCATTGTACTCTGCTGCATCCACTATAGCACTGGTTGTAAATCTTCATCCTCGATCGCATCTTCTTCAGGTCTTCTGCGTCTAATGCTGGCCCTGTCACTGCAGTTTGGTTGCATTTCTTGCTACAGACTTCTTTTTCACTACACTGCTGGCACTCCGGGTCACAAGACCCATGACTCAGGCTGTCAGCATTGCCATGTACGCAAACAGGATGGTGATGTACCTCATAACTGTGCTGGTCCAGCCTCCCAAGCCAGTGGCCAGTTGTCCTTCCAGATTCTTTAGTGTTTTCAGCCACTTGAGTGCTGCATGATCCATCCTGATGGTGAAGCAGGACCAGTACAAGCAGGGATGGAAGAAATCAAGGCTCTTCATCACTGGCAAGTGTGCCTTATGGGTCACACAGTAGTTTCGCTGTGGTGGGCTGAGCTTCTTGGTGTAGTATGCCACCACATACTCCTTGTCAACCTTTTTATGTGACAGAACTCCACCAATACCATGGTCACTAGAATCACAGTTCAAGATAAGTGGCTGACTCTGATCAGGGTATGGCAATACTGGAGAGCTTGCCAAAGCATGCTTGAGTTCGTCGAAGGCTTTCCGAGTTTCTGCTGTCCACACAAACTTCTGCCTCTTCCCAAGCAGCTTGTGCAGAGGTTCAGCTATCATTGCAAAGTCCCTAATGAAACGCTGTAGTATGTGCACACACCAAGAAAATTCCATATGTCCTTCACTCAAGTTGGAATTGGCCAGTTTTCTACAGCTGCCACCTTCTCTGGGTCAGTACGGATCCTGCTCTTGCCTACAATGTGTCCCAGGTACTTTACTTCCTTTTGAAACAAGTAGCACTTCTTGGGGTTCAGCTTGAGGTGTACTGCACGGGTCCTGTTCAGCAACTCTGACAGCCTTTCCAATTCCTGGTCGAACGTCCGTCCAAACACAATCACATCGTCCAGATAGATGAGAGCTATCTGCCAGAGCAGACCTTCAAGTACGCAGTCCATGAGACACTCAAAAGTAGCTGGGGCATTGCAAAGGCAAATGCTATCACTTTAAACTGCCTGTGGCGGTGTGGGATGGGGATGTACCTGTATGTTATTTATGGTGAGTATGATGGTATTTGAATGATTTAAATGACAAAGATTGTAAGAAGCAATTAACAAAACAAATCGATTAGGAAGAGGTGTTAGGGAGCTTCTTTAACCCATAAGAATATAAGCCCAAGTCAGAAGTCATGTATGCCATATTGTTATATATTAGAAGATACTCCTGTGGAATATTTTGACGAGTTGAAGGATGTAAGAACTAAGCCTTTGATGTATTCAAAACAAGATTACTTTAGCCTCAGTCAGAGATATGAGCCAAGTCAGACATTAGGTGTGCCATAGCCTCATCTCTTGTTTGCTGAAGTACCTGCTGAGATGGACGCTGAGAGATGCGAATGGAAAGGCGAAGAGTGGAGTCACCAACGTATGAGTGGATAGGGTTATATGTACAGCTTAGAAGGTCATTGATGAATAAAAGGAAGAGAGTTGGTGATAGGACAGAGCCCTGAGGAACACTGTATTGATAGCTCTAGGAGAAGAACGGTGGCTGTCTACAACAGCAGCTATAGAACGACAAGAAAGGAATCATGAGATGAGGGTACAGACAGAAGGATAGAAATTGCAAGAAGGTAGTTTGAAAATTTAAGATTTATGCCAGATAATTTAAGATTTATGCCAGACTCGATCGAAAGCCTTTGAGATGTCAAGTGCAATGGCAAAGCTATCGCCAAAATCCCGAACGGAATATGACCAGGAGTCTGATAGGTAGGTGACCATCACCAGCGGAGCGTCCCTGACGGAACCCATACTGTCGATCAGGAAGAAGGCTGTGATAGGAAAGATGCTTTAAATTAGTTTTGTTAAGACTTTACAATTATTTCTGTACTGTAAATGTTATACACAGTCTTGTTTTAATGTGTTTAGATATAATTATTCCTACTTCCTTTTATATATTTTACTTAGAAATCCAGTGGTTCATTATACACTGAACTTCGCTATGTTGTATTTTCCACCCTCTTAACACTATCTTGGAGCGAGCGGACCCCTCCTCCCCCGGACCGGCCCCGGGTTATCCTCAGCTGCCCCCTCCCACACTCCCCTCGGCTGAGAGAATGACTGCGCATGCGTGGAAGGGCTGGTTCTGCGTTCCCTGCACCCCATACAGCACTCTCAGATACCGCCGCGAGGAGAAACAGTGCAGGCAGTAGAGAGAGAGGGAGGGAGAGAGGCACAGAGGCGAGACATACAAAGAGGGAGGTAGAGAGAGACAGAAGAGACAAGATGGTGACGGAGTTCCTACTGTTCGTGTTAATTTTCCATTTCCTTTACCTTGCTTTTAAGAAACCATCGAGGCTGCCCCCAGGTAAGCAGTGGCCATTCTAGGATTTTTATCTTTCCTTTTCTTCTGAGGGAGGGATGGAAGGATTCTAAAATTTCCCCAGTTCTCTTTCACTGGGAAAACATAAAGGAACGGGTATGTGTGCTACCCAGTTCCCTGCTGGCTGAGCTGTTTTTCCTGCAGTTTTTTTACTTGCTCTGCTATTTTCGTTTTTTTTTTTACTTGCTGTTCTGTTTGGGTTGTTTTTTTTCATTTGTTGAACTGTTTTGTTGTGTTTTTATTTGTTGAGCTTTTTGTTTTGTTTTTACTTGCTGTTCTGTTTTGATTATGTTTTTGTATTTACTGAGCTGTTTTGTTGTGTTGTTTTATTTTCTGAGCTGTGTTGTGCTTCTTAATTTTATGAGCTGTTTTGGTTGTGTTTTTTGACTTCCTGAGGCGTTTTTTTTTTTTTTTTTTTGTCTTGCTGAGTTACTTATTGTGTTTTTTGATTTACTGAGCTGTTTTGGTTGCGTTTTTTGTCTTGCTGAGTTTCTTTTTTTTTTTTTTATTGCAGAGCTGTTTTAGTTGTTTTTTTACTTGCTGTGTTATTTTGATAATTTTGCTTGTGTTTTTGACTTGCTGAGCTGCTTTGGTTGCTATTTTGGGTGTGTTTTTTGACTTTCAAGTAGAAGAGGTGAATTATTAGGTCAGAGGAACATGCCAAGCCTCTCTCAGCTTAGTAATATTAGCCAGCAGAGGAAAGTGACAAGTAGAAGAGGTGAAATATTAGGGAAGAGAAACATACCAAGCCTCTCTCACCTTCGGAATATAAGCCAGCAGAGGAAAGTGACAAGTAGAGGTGAAATATTAGGGCAGAGAAACATACCAAGCCTCTCTCACCTTCGGAATATAAGCCAGCAGAGGAAAGTGACAAGTAGAGGTGAAATATTAGGGCAGAGAAACATACCAAGCCTCTCTTAGCTTAGGAATATTAGCCAGCTCCGTTAATAGCCAAATGTTGTCAGACTGTAGGGTAAATCTTACTAATAGCCAAGGAGACTCATTCCCACCTCATAACCTCTTTCAGTTTCATTAATGACCAAATGTTTGAGACTGGAGGGTTAATTTGACTAGTAACCAAGAAGGCTGATTCTTACCTCATAACTAAGACGCATCAAATTTTCCTTACGTGATAACCAAGGCATGTACTCTCATCGGGTAAGGAGTTCCCTAACACCTCTTCCTTAGTGATTTTTTTTTATTATTATGCCTGGGTTAATATCCTTTTGTACGTTGTTTATGCAGAGTATGGCGATATTAGATGGATTTATGTAACACAGGGGAGGACTGTAAAGTGTCACAAGCCAAATAAATCACTTAAGGAAAGATGTTAGGGAGTTTCTTTACAAGAATATGTGCCCAACCAACTACAGGCTCCTATGACCCACTTAGCTGAAGAAAAAATCTCTCTCTGTATCTCTCTATCTGTCTACCTATAGCCAGAGAATCACGTAAGGGGTGGACACAAACAAATCGCCTCCATGTCGCCCTGTCTCCTACCGCTTCGCTCTCCGAGGTTTTGTAACACTTTATTTTTTTTTCAGATACAGATAAATTTATTTATTGTTTACAAGTACTGCTTCATGTAGTGTTAGGTTATTTCTATACACATTTTTTAGTACCTTCATTCCAGGTGATATCACATTTTTCACTTGACAGCATTCAATTAACTTTGAATTCTTTAGAACAGCAGCAATCAAAATGCCCCGGAACGTTACCTGCACAGCCACCACCGGCAGCTTCACTGGAGTTTTTTTCATCGACCGCTCTTTTGTTTGCAGGATGTGCAAACACTGGCGTGATCTTGAGGTAAAGCTGTCTGAAGCTACTAACAAAATTAATATTCTGACGTTTGCGCCTATGAGCACGAGGGCCAGAGATCGAATCTCGGTCAGACCAGTGTGATTAATTTGTTAAGTTTCAGTCCGGTCATTACATTGATTGGCAGTGGTGTGGGATACGAGGCGAGGCTTAGAGGGCAATGATGTTGTTGCTGGTAGCGTCCTAGTCGTTACATCTCTGGGGTGAGCTGTCTGGTGTGGTCCACAGCGCCCCCATTGGTGGCTCCCGATGCTACGCTACTGTGTGTTCAAAACTGACCAAATTAATCACCAGGGGGAGAAAGGAGTAATATAATGGGGTAATATAAAAGCCTGTGTTGCTTGGAGGCAAAGCGGGGATCCTCTCACTGGCTCAGTGCTAACGTGCACGCCTACGATGCACGAGGGCCCAGGAACGAATCTTAGCCAGACTGTTGATTAATTTGTTAAGTTTCGGTTCGGTTATTATGCTGCCACTGAAACTACCCAACCCCATCGGAATAGGATAATTTCCAGGTAGTATGAAATGGTGAGAGAGTGAAAAGGATGCGATGCATTTTACCAGTCACCACCTATGAGTGTAGTGTAGCCTATACACTGTATATACACTGTATATGGCTAGTGAGGGAGTGATCGCCCTCTACCTACACAGATCAAAAGCCCTCGGGAGCAGGGGGGTGGTTGCTTTCTCAGGCAGAGGAACTCCTTGAGAGTGAAATGGCTGGGAAGCATGCCGGCACGTGACTGGCTACAGCATAGCTGGGTCTTTCGGGTGTGGGCAATCAGGCAAGTTAGCTGCCTACTGCGACTGCAACACAATGGCGAGGTGTTCAGGAAGTTAGCCAAAGAAACCTTGATGGACTCTGAAAGAACAATAATGGCCCCCAGTCCCGTGCAGCCCTTAAATGGGCAGGGGGTGCTAAGAATCTCACGGTTGCCTCAATTACAATCTAATTCCTTTGTCAGTGCAAAAAATACAATTAAAATTGGTAACTGGAATGTGAGAACACTAAATCATGACGGTAAAATCGATGAGTTAGTGAAGGTTTTTCAAAATTACGGACTTGATATTTGTGCTCTGACAGAAACTAGATTAACTGGAGTCGATAAGTTGGATTTGGAGGATGGTATACGTTTATTGATATCTGGTCGACAGGATGGAATGCATTATCAGGGAGTAGGATTGTTGCTGGGTTGTAAGGCAAATAAGGCTTTATGTGAGTGGGATCCTATAGATGAGCGATTGTTATACGCACGGTTTAAATCAAATCATGGCAACATCAGTCTGTTTGTGTGTTATGCACCTACTAATGATGCACTCGATGAAAGGAAAGACACATTTTATGAAAAGTTGCAAGAAGGAGTAGGAAGGGTACCTAGACATGATGTTTTGATCTGCGTTGGAGACTTTAATGCAGTAATGGGCTGTTCAAATGAGGGATTTGAGGCATGTATGGGTAAGATGGGAGTTGGTAGTAGGATGAGTGAAATCGGAGTGAGGTTTGGAAGCTTCTGTCTAGCAAATGACTTAGTCATCGGGGGCACACTCTTTCAGCATTGCAATATACACAAGACAACTTGGGTGTCGCCGTGTGGAAAATATAAAAATCAGATTGATCACATCGCTATCAGTAGGAGGCATAGAAGTTCTCTGCTAGATGTTCATGTTAAACGGGGAGCGGATATTGGTAGTGACCATCAACTCAGCATTGCAAAAATAAGGTTTAAACTTAAAAATCAGAAGAAGGAAAAATCTGGTGTTGGTAGATACGATATTGTTAAGCTTAGAAGGGAAGGAGAAGAAAAGGAGGAATTCAGATTAGAATGCAGAAATAGGTTTTTGGTGTTGGAAACGTTGGAAGAGGGGGAGAGAAGTGTAGATGAGATGTGGGAGGATGTGAACAAAGTTTTGCATGAGACTGCTGAATGTACGATTGGAAGGAGACATAGCTTCAGGAGAAAGAAATGGATATCAGAGGAAACGTGGGATATGATAAAAAAGAGAGGTGAGGCTAAATTGAGGAGTGAGATGCAATGCGTTGATGAACAAGATATTGAATTAGCAAGAGCTGCGTACTGGAGTTTGAATTCAGAAGTAAGAAGGTTAGCTAGGAGAGATAAAAGAAGATGTGTGGATGAAAAGGTTGCAGAGACTGAAATCTTAATAGACAAAAATGATGGACAGAGTCAAAGAATAGCATATGAATCGATTAGAGAACTGAGTGGTAATGCAGGTAAACGCAAGGAAATACCAGTTAGAGACAGGGAAGGAAATTTATTGACCAAAGATCGAGATATTAAAAATAGATGGAAAGGGCATTTTGAGACAGTTCTTAATAGACCAATACCACCAGAAGAGGATATACCGTCTGCTCAGGAAGATTTAAATATAGAAACAGGAGAGTTGAGGCTTGCAGAAGTGGAGAAAGCAGTAAAACAGTTAAAGAATAATAAGGCACCAGGGGAGGATGGTTTATTTCCGGAAATGTTTAAAGTGGAGGGGGATAGATTAATAATGATCTTGACCAAGCTATTCAATAAGATATGGGTGACGGGGTTACTACCATCAGTTTGGAAGAATGGTGTAATTGTTAAAGTTCCGAAGAAGGGAGACCTGAGTGAATGTGGTAATTGGAGGGGAATCTCTTTGTCACCGATAGCTTTGAAAGTTTTCAGTAGAGTGTTGTTAAATAGGTTGGAGCCAGTGGTTGAGGGTATTCTGAGGGATGAACAGGCTGGTTTTAGAAAGGGACGTGGTTGCAATGATCATATCTTTATAGTTAGGCATTTGATGCAGCAAGTTAATGAAATGAGAGTGCCGTTAAGTCTTTGTTTTGTTGATTTTGAAAAGGCTTTTGATAGTGTTTCGAGAGAGACTATGGGGAAGATCATGAGACATTATGGAATACCAGAGGAGTTTGTGAGGGTCATTATGAACATGCATGAGGACACATTTTGTAAAGTGATGGTTGATGGTTGTCTGAGTGATTCGTTTGAAGTCAAGTCCGGAGTAATTCAAGGTGGTGTTCTATCGCCTTTACTATTTATATTGGTCATTGATTACATTATGAAACGCGTTGGAACAGAAACCGGTGCAGGTATACTTTGGGGAGAGAACAGGAAACTTTTGGATTTAGATTATGCAGATGATATAGTTTTGATTTGTGATGGGCCAGAAGAGATGCAGAGAGTGTTGGACTGTTTGGTGAGTGAAGGTCACAAGGTGGGTTTGGTTATTAATTGTGGAAAAACTGAAATAATCAATATGAATATGGAAAATGCGCAGGAATGTGTAATTGGAGGTATGGTTGTAAAGCAAGTTGATAGGTTTAAATATTTAGGTACTTATTTAGCCAAGGATGGTTCTTTGAACTTTGAATTCGAGGAAAGGTTAAAGAAGGCTAATCAGGCAATGGGAATGCTTAAAAATATTTGGAATAATAACAATTTCTCTGTGCATACAAAAATCAAACTTTATAAGGTAATGGTTAGGAGTATCTTAATTTATGGACACGAGTCTTGGTACAGCACAGTGACTATGGAAAATAAATTCTTGGTGTTTGAAAATAAAGCACTTAGAAGAATATTAGGAGTTAAGTGGTGGGAAAGGATACCAAATAGTAGAATTAGAGAAATAACGGGAGTGCAGCCGATCGATGAATATGTTAGATTCTCACGATGGAAGTGGCTAGGACATGTGTATAGGAGACAGGGAATAGTACGAGGTACACCAGGGTGGGTGGCACTTGGTAGGAGAGGTAGAGGAAGGCCAAAAGAGACGTGGGTGAGGACAATGAGACGGGAAGCTGGAGATGAGTGTTGGGGAGATCTTGAGGAGTTAGCACAAGATAGGATGTGGTGGTGTGAGTTCATCGAGGCCCTATGCATCCCCGAGGGTGCCACAGGAAATGATTGATTGATTGATTGACCTATAATAGGTTCTGGATATTGGCTGATGCTGACGAAGAAACTCATGAGGCTCGACTGGTGGGGGACTCAATCATCCGTATACAGCTTGTGGAGTTCTGTGGCAGAGCACCAACTAAAAGAAAGCGTTATTGCATTCCAGGTGCTGGACTTGATGTAACTAAGGCTGTGCACACTGTTTTGGAAGGTACAGCCAATGACAGTCTGGTTATCATACACGCAGGCAACAATGTAATGTAATGTGAACCTGGCCTGAAGAGCTCCTGAACAAGTTCAAGTCGACGCTGCAGCATGACAAGGAAAAAACTAATAATATTCTTATTTCAGGTGTTCTCCCAAGGGTTGCCACAAGCAGTGTCTTTTACAGCAATGTTCCTAGCTCAAATAATCGTATTAAGTCACTTTGCTTACAGGAGGGAATTGAGTTTGTAGACACCTGGAATCACTTCTATAAGCAGTGGGCTCTGTTTACATATGATGATCTACATTTAAATGCAGTTGGTTCTGCTCATCTTAGTCGTTTATTGGATGATGCAGTGTGTTTTTTGTGGCAAAAAATCACTCATCATATGAGGCCTATAGACGAGTTGATGTAGATGTCATGAATCATAGGCAGACAAATGGAGGCAAGGATATTAAGGCTCTTCTTGTGAAAGCACATAGTTTGTGAAATGTATTTTCTGATTTAGAGGCTTATGTTCTTGCTGAAAACTAAGATGTAATAGGCGTAATAGAATCATGGCTCAACACGGAACAACGAGCATTTTTAGTGGAGTACAACCTTTAGTAATGAGAATAATAATAGAGTGGGGGGGCGGTGTACTGTTATATATTAAAGTTAGACTTCATTCAGTCGTAATTCATAAGCCCTCTATTGATAATGTTAATTGTATTTATCTTCAACTCAGAAATACATCCCGTGGCAAAACAGTATTTGGATTGATTTATCAACTGCCTGCACAGTCCAATAATATAGACAGTGAAATTTACAGCCAAACTGCTGAAATATGTAGCACCCATAATACTGTAATCTTTGGTGATTTTAATTTACTGGTTGCCAAATGGGGAGAGACCCTTTTGTCACACACAAGGTTGGACCTGAACTCTAACTTGCAAGAACTTTCATTGCATCAGTTCATAGACTGCTCAAAACGAGGTGTTGACATATTAGACCTGATTTTGGCCACATTGGAAATCTTGGTAAATAATGTCATCGTAGGGGAAAGAGTTTTTTTATGCGAAGAAAAAAGAACCACAGGCCGCGAGCCCTCAATTATTGTTCCTTCCAAGAGAAAAACAAAATACAAGAGAGAGCCAAATTCAAGATCTTATCATTTCGAGATGCCTGGACACAATGTGTTTGAAAGACTGGAGATCACAGGAAGCAGGAAACACAGCCAGAGGGAGACAGTTTCAGAGTTGACCTGTTGCATAAATGAAGGACTGGGTGTAACAGTTAACTCTTGCTTTAGAGAGTTAGACGGAAAAGGGATGAGAGTTTACTGCTAGACGGGTGCTACGCGCCCGCCGTAGAGGTGGACGAATTCATGCAGACAGTTCAGAGGAGCAGTGACCATTGAAGTAGCGATAGAAAAGAGACAAAGATGCAACAGTGTGATGAAGAGACAGAGGTTGAAAAGTCAGTAAGAGAAGGAAAGTTAATGAGACGAAAAGCCTTTGATCCACCCTATTGAGAAGAGCTGTATGTGGAAAGCCTCCACACACATGAGAGTTGTACTCCACACAGGAGCGGAGAAAACCCTGTATAGAGTCAACAATTGTGCCCTGATAAAGAAGGAACGGAGTCAGCTTAGCACACCTAATCTCTTGGAAGGAGATTTTACAAGAGATATAATATGATGTTTCCAAGATAAGTCCCAAGTAAATGAAACCCCAACCATGTTCAAGGATGATGCAGGATTCAGCTGAATATTATTAAGCATTAGTGGGTATACCTGTGGAAGATTTTGTAGGGTTGATAGATGTAAAAACTGAGTCTTTGATGCATTAAAAACAACCAGATTATTTTCACCCCAGTCAGAGATACAAGGCTAGTCAGACATTAGGTGTGCCATAGCCTCATCCCATGTTTGTTGAAGCAACTGCTGAGATGGACGTTGCAGGAACCGAATGGAAAGATGAAGGGTGGAGTTGTGACTCTCGATTCTTGTAGCAGGAGTTAAAGATGAATGCAGGGAGTTGATCTTGATTTATTATATTCAGAGAAAATCTTAAGTTGAGCAGTGTATGTATTACAGAGACTTAATATACTAAGTAAGTCTAGTTGGACCCCTCTTCTTGTTCACTCTCTCCACTACCTGTCGGTTCTATAGCTAGCCTCCTTCTGAGCTCTGCTTCCTAAATTCTGGTGTAGCAGGGGTCGTGTCACGTGTGTTACACTGTTGTTGGAATGTTCTAGAAACCTGTGTGTGAGTATGTGTGTATGTGTGTGTATGGTCACTAGGCATTGTTCGTGTGCTTATCTCGCTGACACACTACCTATATCATCCCC
Organism: Coenobita brevimanus; assembly: GCF_032717465.1. NCBI lineage: Eukaryota > Metazoa > Arthropoda > Malacostraca > Decapoda > Coenobitidae > Coenobita > Coenobita brevimanus. The sequence goes on along the minus strand of NW_027644746.1, from coordinate 286,357 downwards.
TGACTTGCTACTTCCAGTGTATTGTCAACATTTCCTCACTTACACTTGTCAGCTACATAACCAATGATGTATCTGGATTCTGGGCTGTAGCTTTCAGCCTCAACCATCAGTAGATAGACAGGACATGAAGTTGACAGTATTCAGTATACTGCTTTTAAAATATTAGCTGTATAATTAGCAGAGAAATCAAATAAATAAAAAAATCAAATAAATTGAATGAATAAAAATCATTGATGTTTTATTTATTATTTTAATTCAAAAAATAAGAAAAAACACCAACCCTGAACCAAAATGATACCTAGCTTGAGAAACAAACCATACTAGGAGCGTTTAGAAGCTCTGAATCTCTTCACCCTAACTAGTGCAGATTACGAGGAGATTTAATTCAAGTATTTAAAATATTCAAAGGGCACGATAACATGGCTGTTGATAAATACTTCACAGCTGATCACTCGATTTATACTAGAGGCAATGGGCACAAAATAATTGGCAAACGATCCCAGTCGCATGAAGCCAAGCATTTCTTCTTTAACACAGTTGTAAATATATGGAACAAATTGCCCTCCAATGTAGTAAGCCATAATACAGTACTAACCTTTAAAGGTCACTTGGATCAGTGTCTGTCGTCTAACCCCCAGTTTAATATGTTTGCTCCAGAATAAACGACTTGTGTATATACTCGTATGAACTTTTTATTTTTTTTCCTCTCAGTGCCCAGATCAATTTATTAAATGCAAATATAGTAGAAGCACAGACTTGGATATGCACAGATAGCCCTGAGTTGACTGTCACTACTCTTCCTTTCGACCTGTGATGGGCTGTGGATCACTGAGGGTCCCTGTTAGTGAAGTGGGGGAGGCGGTGGCTGAATCGGTGCAGAGGAGGCCTGGAGTCCTGATGGACCCAGGTTGGAATCCCGGCTGGGGCAGGGAACATTTTAAGGATTTGAATTTCATAAAAAACAGACTTTCCTGATGTACCAGATGACCCGCCAACATGTCGTAAAAATACCCCCGCTAATACCAATACACCAGTCCTGTATGAGACAGCCCTAGCCTGTATTCAATATGGACGGTGGGTGTTAGCGCCAAAGTGGTGCCATGTGGAGGTGTAGGAGGACTACTGGGCCTTGGGATAAGCTAGTGTCCCCGGGATATAGGACCTGAAAGCCCTTGCCCAGAGTCGGACACATAAAGAAAAAGAAAATAATATACGAGACCACTATTGGGATATTTTTTTATGTACCAGGGGTCAAGAGAAAACTTGTATACTTCTCTCACATGGAAAAGTTCCATGTCTCAGTGGAGTAAACGGAGCTGTGGCCTGATTGACTGCTGCCTACCTTAAAAGCACCAGGCAAGGCTGCCACACCACCACTGAACTGTGCACTGAGCAATTTCCATGCCTTGTCTACAGACACCCCGTTAACTGAATGTACCCATACATGTCATGCCTCAGTTATTCATTATTTGATTATTCATTTTACTTTACTGCTTTCACTTTCAGGTTATTCAAAGTGGTAGCTTAAAGATAAAGTACTATAGAATGTAACTTTTCCTTTCAGTCTTTCCTATGAAATTTCCCTGTCAGTTTTTCCTGTTTTTCCTCACTTTTTCCTGCCAGTTTTAACAGGAGGGTTTGGAGGCGGGGGGAGCCTTCTTGCTTTACTGTCCTTATCCTTCAGCATGTAGAATTAGATCTCGCAGTTATAGTCTACTCTGTAACAAGTAGCCTCGAAAGGACGATAAGGTCTGTTGCTGTTTGCTTTCCTTTGTACTCCTTTGTACTAACTCATCCACCATCTCATAGAGCTCCTTATTCCATTCCTGAATCTCATCCTCGATCTCCCTCCCTCTTCCCCACTCCACCTCATCATCGGTCTCCCTTTCCCTTTCCCCTCCTCCACCTCACTCACATACGCACTCCTCGTCAGTCTCTCGCTCTCCATCCTCCCCACATGGCCAAACCACCTCATTGTATTCTGCTAACGCTTTCTATCACATCCACATCCACACCACAACGCTCCTTCACTTCTAATAATTTAACTAGAATAAAAATTAGCGATTCTGACCGTCAATTAAGTAGAGGAAGGATGGCGTCACTGCAGGGTGTGAGAGCTGGCTTCTTCAAGGGCATATTGATCCTCTAGAAAAACAAAAACATGATGGAGGGATTGTGGACGAATTGCATCATTGGCGGGCCTCAGGGAACGGGACTTGAATACTCTTTAAACTCTTACCTGGCTTAAAATTACCATCTCCTCATCTTCATCTCGTAGACTGACGCTAGATTAAGATGCTAGTCACGAAGAAGTGCTGTGGAAAGCGTGTAGAGCGGTATTATTGTCTCCGCCACAGAGTTACGTGAAGGAAGCTGCAAAAGGACGAAAATCTCGGCCAAGTTAGAGTGAAAAAGGAATTGAGTATATCTAGAGTATGGTGTTAGCTCTATATAGATAAATTAAATGCAGAGAGAGAGAGAGAGAGAGAGAGAGAGAGTAGAATGTGTGTAGTGGATTTTATTTGTAAGTCTTTTAGCATGTGTATGCATGTACAGTATGTAGGTCACGTACGTGTGTTCAAGAAAGTGATCATAAATTCGAGGTAGTATTTCTTCCAGGTGGAGGTATGCTTGGTGGGGTGACGTGGATCATGACTGGAATTTCAATGCGGTGTTCAGACGCTTGTTTATCCCTGTCTGACCTTGGCCCGCACGGTCACTGGCTGCGGAGATACCCTAACACCTCTTCCTTAGCGATTTATTGTTTTTTGTTACTGGCCAACATTCTTTTGTAGGTCATTTATGCGGAATATGGCGATATTGGAAGGACTTTTATAACACGGAAGAGGACAGCAAGCTGTAATGAGCAGATTAAATCGCTTAAGAAAAAGTGTTAGGGAGGTTTCTTAACGGACGAAAATATGTAATCTTGACATCCACGCAGACATTACCGATATTTTTATTGTTTGTTGTTGTTTGTTGTTTGTTGTTGTGGTTGTTTGTTTGTCGTTGTTAGTTTGTTGTTTGTTTGTCGTTGTTAATTTGTTGTTGTTTGTTTCTTGTTTATTGTTGTTTGTTGTTTTTGCTTGTTGTTTGTTGTTGATGTTTGTTGTTGTTGTTTTATGCAAGGAAGAAGGAACCAAAGGCCGCGAGCCCGCAATTATTGTTCCTTCCAAGAGAAAAACAATACACAAGAGAGAGCCAAATTCAAGATTCGATCATTTCGAGATGCCTGGACACACTGCGTCTGAAAGAATGGAGATCATAAGAAGCAGGAAACACAGACAGAGGGAGGCAGATCCAGAGATGAGCTGTTGCATAAATGAAGGACTGGGAGTAACGGTTAACTCTTTCATTAGAGAGTTGGACAGAAGAGGGATGAGAGTGTGCTGCCAGACGGGTGGTACGCGCCCGTCGTAGAGGTGGAGGAATGCATACAGACAGTTCAGAAGAGCAGTGACCATTGATGTAGCGATAGAAAAGAGATAAAGATGCAACAGTGCGACGAAGAGACAGAGGTATAAGGGAGTCAGTAAGCCCAGGAGAGTAAATAAGACGAAAAGCCTTTGACTCCACCCTATTGAGAAGAGCTGTATGTGGAGAGCCTTCCCATACATGAGAGTTGTACTCCACACAGGGATGGATAACACCCCTGTATAGAGTCAAAAATTGTGCAGGGGTAAAGAAGGAATGGAGTCGGCTTAGCATGTCTAATCTCTTGGAAACAGATTTTACAAGAGATGTAATATGATGTTTTCAAGATAATTCCCGAGTAAATGAAACCCCAAGCATGTTTAAGGATGATGCAGAATTCAGCTGAATATTATTAAACATTAGTGGATATACCTGTGGAAGATTTTGTTGGGTTGATAGGTGTAAAAACTGAGTCTTTGATGCATTAAAAACAACAAGATTATATTTACCACAGTCAGAGATACGAGCCAAGTCAGAAATTAGGTGTGCCTTAGCCTCATCCCTTGTTTGTTGAAATAACTGCTGAGATGGATTTCAGGAACCGAATGGAAAGATGAAAGGTGGAGTCATCAGCGTATGAGTGGATAGGGTTAGATGTACAGCTTAGAAGGTCATTGATGAATAAAAGGAAGAGAGTTGGTGATAGGACAGAGCCCTGAGGAACACCACTGTTGATAGATCTAGGAGAAGAACAATGGCCGTCTACAACAGCGGCTATAGAACGACCAGAAAGGAAGCTAGAGATGAAGACACAGATAGAAGGATAGAAAACCGGAAGAGGCAGTTTGGACATTAAAGATTTATCCCAGACTCGATCGAAAGCCTTTGAGATGTCAAGTGCAATGGCAAAGCTTTTGCCAAAATCCCGATAGGAGGATGACCAGGAGTCTGAAAGGTAGGTGAGAAGATCGCCAGTGGAGCGTCCCTGACTGAACCCATACTGACGATCAGAAAGAAGGTTGTGATAGGAAAGATGCTTTAAAATTTTTCTACTAAGAATTGATTCGAAAACTTTTGAGATACAGGATGTTAAAGCAATTGGACGATAGTTAAAGGGTTGGGAATGGTCACCCTTCTTAGGGACTGGCTGAATGAGAGCAAACTTCAGCAAGAAGGAAAGGTACAAGTTGACAGACAAAGGCGAAAGAGTTTGCCTAGGCAGTGTGTAAGCACAGAAGCACAGTTCTTAAGAACAACAGGAAGGACTCCATCAGGCCCATATGCCTAATTAATCTTGAGGCCTGTGATGGCAGAAAATACATCAGCTGAAGAAATTTTAATGTCAGCCATGAGGAAGTCAGAGGGGGGGAAGTGATGGAGGAACAGCACTGGAATAGTCTAAGCTGGAATTCGAGGAGGAAGTCTGGACTAAGAGATCTGTTATTTCAGTAGAAGAAATAGCTACAAAGCCATCAGTGTAGAAAAGGGGAGGGAAGGATGATGAGGTAAAGTTGTTAGAAAGATTTTTGGCAAGGTACCAGAAGGAGCGGGAAGAATTCGAGTTGGAGAGCTGAGAGCATTTAGTACGGATGAAATTAATTTTAGCAGAGCGAAGAACAGACTTAGCATGATTCCGGGCAGAAACGTGTAAAAGATGCGATTCAAGGGTGGGTTGGCTCGAGTACCTTTTGTAGCCCTCTCCTTGTTGCGGACAGCATTAGAACAAGCGTGATTAAACCAAGGCTTTTTTACATTAGGCAAAGGATATGAGAAAGGAATGTATGCTTCCATGCCCAAGAGAATAACCTCCGTAATGCGCAAGGCACACTCGGATTGCTCCCGGCCATGGAAGCAATAATCATTCCAGGGAAGATCAAAGAAGTACTGCCTGAGGGCCCCCCAGTCCGCGGCTCCAAAATGCCACAGGTGTTTGTTGTTTATTGTTGTTTGTTTATTGTTGTTTTTGTTTGTTGTTTGTCGTTGTTGTTTGTCATTGTTGTTTGTTGTTGTTTTTTGTTCTTTGGTGTTATTGTTGTTATTTGTTGTTTGTTGTTTTATTTTGTTGTTTTTTGTTTTATTTTGTTGTTTGTTGTTGTTTGTTGTTGTTGTTTGTTGTGTGTTTTTTGTTTGTTGTTATTGTTGTTGTTTGTTGTTTTTGTTTGTTGTTTGGTGTTGTTAGTTGTTTGTGTTGTTGTTTGTTGTTTGTTGTTTTTTTGTTGTTGCTTGTTGTTTTTCTTTTTGTTTGTTGTTTGTGGTTGTTTGATGTTTTTGTTTGTTGTTTGTTGTTGTTGATGTTGTTTGTTGCTTGTTGTTTGTATTCGTTTGTCGTCGTTTGCTTTAGCGGGTTAATCATTAGAGACTATTAAGTATTACAGATCCACTTTGTGTTGAGGGTGGATGAAAAGATGGATTTAGCAAGTATATTCTTAACATTTCTATACAGCTTGATGCATACAGGTGTAATGAACCAAATAAATCGCCTAGGAAGTGTGTTAGGGAGCCAGGAGGGCGCAGCGACAGCCTACCAAGGTGGTACGATTGTGAACAGGGCGTGGGGACCAGCTGAGTTGGTAAGATATGTGAATGGTAGTCAAATCTGTAAATGTTATTCTCTCTCTCTCTCTCTCTCTCTAGCCAGACGCCATAATCACGAATGTTAGTCAAATCTGTAAATGTGTGTAAAATGTGTAAGTGATGCCACCACACAGAGCTGCCACATCCCCTCATGAAATAACGAATGAACAGCTAATACACTCCATTCATTCATCATTCATTGCCAGACGCCATGTATCCCAAACGGGGTGGCCAACGGCTTAGAGTTAATTGTTTTACAGGGAAGGGCACTAATCCTCCACCAACCCCACTTGACACGTAGGGAGAACGTTATGCCAACAGCATCTGGTGTTCTCAGGCGGTCACCCATCCAAGTACTAACCAGACCCAACGTTGCTAATACACTCATTTACATATAATGATTAAGAATAAATATTTACTTGAGCGGTATTACGAAGAGCAACCAGTATATGGTGTTGTTGTTGTTGTTACCTCCGCCGATAAAAGCTGGTGTAGATTATATATTCACTCCTGATTGTCTGTCTGTGCGCAAGATATCTCAAAAAGTTATCGATGGATTTGAAAGAAGTTTTGTGGACATGTGGGTCGTGGGCCAAGGAAGAGTTGGCTGCATTTTGGCAGTGATCTGAGTAGTCTGGTATAAGCGTTGGCGGAGGTATGCGCTCTCTGAATGCCCTTACCATGTTTATTATTGTATTTTCTAACGTCCAGCAGATATATATAAATACCCGTGGTTTCTTTATCATAACTTGGTGATTTTTCGTCCTTTTGCAGATTATTTCACGTAGCTCGTTGACAGCAGGGCAATATTACGGCTTTGCATCCTTTCCCCGGCACTTCTTCGTGACTAGCATCATACTCTTGTGCTAATCTATCGCTACAACTCAGCATTCTAGATGGAGAGGTGGCGGTTTTAGGCATAGTGTAACGTAGAGTAGCAAAAAAAAAAGCTAGGTCATGAAGTGTGACCTCAGGGATACAAGACTGAATAGAAAGGCTACTAGAGATCGAGCAGCGTGGAGAGCGGCCATTAGGTGATTAAGGCTGACTCAAGCAAGTAAGTAAAAGCCTTTATAAATTGAGAATTTTGATGATGATAATGATGATGATGATGGTGCTGATGATGACGGTGATGATGATGGTGATGATGTGAAGTTGATGATGATGGTGATGGTGATGATGATGATGATGGTGAAGGTGATGATGATGATGATGATGATGGTGATGACGATAATGGTGATGATGGTGATGGTGATGGTGATGATGATGATGGTGAAGGTGATAATGATGATGATGGTGATGATCATGATGACAGTACCAACTATTATATGTCTTTGTCACATTTTTCGGATGAACATGGGGCTAGAACAGCAACGACAATCACAACAACAACAACAACAACAACTACTACTACTACTACTACTACCACTACTACTACTACTACCACCACCACTATTTGGCTACTACTATTGCTACAACCATCACCACCACCACAACCACTACAACTACTATTACTACTGAAATACCACCCACGACGAGAAACACCAGGACGTCGCGACCCCCACCCCAGGGGGAGACCACGGAGGGGCTTCAAGGGCGCATGTGCTACCCAGGTGGTATGGGCCTATGTCCCCTACTTCCTTGTGCCCTTATTCCTCGGAATGGACCCAACCAGAAGTAGTCAGTGCTAAGGCATTACCCTCCAGCCAGACCAGCCCTCGGTAGGTTCTGGATGGGGCTGAATTCTCAGTCCCAGACAGTGCCTGAGTGACGGCCTGTAGCCACTTATTAGCTGCATCCCTCCCTACCACAAGGACCAGTGATGGCCACTAGTCACACTAGTGGAGAGTTAGCCACTAAGCACTCTCCTCCTGTAGCTGCCCCAGGGAGCTGGACCTCGATGATGGCCAGTAGCCGCACCAGCAGGCAGGTGGCTGTCACTATTCACACTGTTTCTGCTGTCCCCTCTCCTTCAAGGATCTTGGTGATGGCCATTAGCCGCACCAGTGAGCAGGTGACGGCCTCTAGCCGCATTCAGCGAACAGTCTACCTGGAGAACAAGGGCCCGCTGATGGCCACTAGCCTCGCCGGGAAATGGCCGACAGTCACTAGCTGCGCCTCCCCTCAAAGGACCTTGGTGATTGCCACTAGCTGCACCTGTCCACCCACGCCATTAGCTGCACCTCGCCCTCAGTCCTGCTAAGAAGAAGGGTCCGGTGATGGCCATTAGCCGCTCCGACACGAGAGGGATGGCCACCAGCTGCCCTACCCCTGTTGCCCTTGGGACCTCAGTGACCCAATAGCTGTGTCAGGGAGACATCAGCCACCATCTGTCTCTTGCCCTCTGTGACTTCCCCTTCAGACATCCCTTGCTCAGCCCACCCTTCCTGTGGCCGAGTGGGACACCCCTCCTGTTCTCCACACAAAGGCAACCCCCAGGAGGAACTACCCTGTCTGAAGGAGGTCTGGCAAGGCCCCATCATGACCCTGGGAGTGAGAGCAGCCTAGCCAGCACCCAGGCGAGACCACCTGCTGTCGGACTTCCAGAGGAGAGGATGTCACAGCGCACACCTGACGGCAACCCAACCCGAGGGAGACCGCAGACCTCATACTCCACAAGGCTCCCCTCGGACGCTGGGGCATGACCTCCCCAGCCCAAAAGGATGATGACCCTCTCTCCAGGGTGGGCGCAGACAAATGCACCTCCTCTCCCTCTTTTGGTCCCGCCCAAGGGATCGAACACCCCACCGAGGCCCAGCTTGACGAGGGCCCCTCTTCACGCTGCCCAGCAGCCCCTAGATGACAACATAGACCCTGAGAGCAGTCCCGAGCCCTCTAAGGGAAGGCACACCTGACGAGACCCCTCCCACACCCAGCCGACACCTATAGGAGCCCAGGACTTCAGCAGCCCTGTAGAAACCCTCCTGTCCCGAGGTTGACTTTGAACCCAGACAGTGTATTATGCCTTTGATATATCTACATTGTATCTAGTGGTTTGTGAATTTAAGATAATGTAAGGTTGTTTGCCCAGAGATTTATGTCCTGTTCCTCTCGTAGTGTATTCTAATTTCGGTCTCGAAAGAGAACCCTGGCTCAGCAGCTAGTGTTCTTAGGGCGAGGAGTTGACCTAAGAACACCTAGCATAACAACTACTATTATTACTACTACTAACACCAGCACTACTACCACTACCACTACTACTACCACCACAACTACTACCACTACTACTACTAGTACTACTACTAGTACTACTACTACTACTACTACTACTACTACTACAACTACATGTCTCTCCCCCACAGGCATCTGGGGTCTTCCTATACTGGGGAAGCTGCCAGACTCCTCGACTCGTTTAGATGAGCAGGTGAAGAAGTTGAGGCCAATTTACGGAGATATCATTACGTGAGTCACTATACACCATCATCTTCCTTCTCCTCCTCTTCTCTTCCTCCTCCTCCTCTTCGTCCTCTTCCTGTTCGTGCTCCTCCTACTAGTCTTCATCCTTCTCTTGTCCTCGTTCTCTTCCTTCTTCTATCTATCTGTCTACCTACATATCTATCTGTCTATCTGGCTATACCCATGTTAACAGGCGTTTGAATGAAAGAAAGGCTGAAAGAAAGAAAGAAAATGAATAAAGAAAGGAAGAAAGAAAACGAATATGTTATATCCCCATCCCACACTGCCACAGGCTCCAACAGCTGTAGTTCAGTATGGGAAGACGTTGCCCAGTGAGCTGTTCTTCCTATGGTCAGCCTACCAGTGTACAGGACACCAGATCACCTCAGGCGTCGTAAAAAATTCTGGCTTCTTAAGTTCACCGTCTTTATTTTCCAAATTTTCATTCATTCATTGCCAGACGCCATGTATCCCAGACGGGGTGGCCAAGGGCTTAGAGTTAATTGTTTTACAGGGAGGGGCACTAATCCTCCACCAACCCCACTTGACACGTAGGGATGCCAACAGCATCTGGTGTTCCCAGGCGGTCACCCATCCAAGTGCTAACCAGACCCAACGTTGTTTACACTTAATGCTTTCCATCTTCACCACTGTCCTCACAAGCACTGGAGCTATATAAACACTATTGACTATAATTTCACTTAATGCTTGACCACATTTCACTATTATTCACAAGTACCAGTGATACACAAAAGTTCAAGAACACAACACTGTTTGCCAACAACACTTCACTATTCTCACAAGTACCGATGATATATAAACATCACTGGCACTGCACTACATTCAAACTGAACTGAAAACTGACTGAACGAGCTCAGCTCTCTTCCTCATCCTTATATAAGCTTGCATTGTTCTTTACTATAAAGTTCTCATCTATTCCCGAGGGAGCAGGGTTGCAACAGTTACCATCTTGAAGACATCCAAAACATGCCAGAGTTTTTTTTTATACTGCATAACACTCTAAGTTATGTAGCATACAAATTTAAATTAAAATAAATAATTGAACAACCACATAAATAAAACATTAATGAGAAAAAGAGCATAAGAACTAATGTAAAACTTATGAAATAACTACGCTCACAAACAGCATGCTAAGTGGCAACTCTGACTTGTAACGGAACAACGGTATGGGAAAATTCTCGACTACCTAACTGGCAAATCCCACTTTTTAACACTACCCCCGTCCCTAGTCCTTTGTTGTCCCGACAAAACTACACAATATATACAAATATAAACATTAATCATAATGTAACATCTAACGATACATAAAATAATCTTTCGGCTTATCAGGTCTTCTCCTATGCTACTCCTCCATACAGCCCTCTCCTCCAGGAAGGTCTTGGTCCTCTTCCTGATGCACCTCTTCTCTTGGGAAACTGTCATCATCCTCTTGTACTTCAGCTCCTTGGTTCTCCTCAATATCCTCGGCTGTGAGAGAGCATAAATCCTAAGAGACGTCCCAGTTGTACTGTCCTGGCCCATGGTACTGCCGCAGACAATTCACGTGCACCACCTTTGGGCGAGATTTCCTGCCTCCCCGAATCTGGTACGCTACATCTGATAGGCGGTCCAGCACAGTGTAAGGCCCATCCCATCGGCTTTGCAGTTTCGGTGACTGTCCCTTCTTTTGATGAAGATTGTATAACCAAACTCTGTCACCATCCTTGAAGTTCACCTCACTTGCCTTGGCTTCATACTTGATCTTCATCACTTCTCCTGAAAACTTAAGGGCTCCTCACACTTGATGATGTACCTCAGTCAGCCTTTCCTGAAGATGCTTCGCATAATTGGAGGTGTCTGTAGGCAGCTCTTCACAAGGTGATCTTCCCATTAAAAAGCCAACAGGTAAGCATAACTGGTGGCCCAACATCAGTCTTGCAGGTAAGTAGCCAGTAGACTCATGGGATGCAGACTGATATGAAGCCAGTAATGCAGGTAATTTCTGGTCCCATTCTGTTTGTCCCTCTGTGCAGTACTTGGCCAGTTTCTGTCCCAGGATCCAGTTGAATATTTCTCCACCATCCCATCTGACTGTGGGTGGGGTTGTCCTGGTCTTCTTGATCTTCAGTAACTTGCAGCATTCACAGTACACAGCAGACTCGAAGTTTCTACCCTGGTCTGAATGTAGCTCTTGTGGCATCGCAAAACGACAAAAAAATTGGTCAACCAACACCTGAGCAACAGTCGCAGCCTCTTGATCAGGGATGGCATAGGATTCTGGTCACTTTGTAAAGTTGTCCCTGGAGACACATACATACTGGTTTCCTCTTTCAGTGAGTGGCAGAGGTTCAGCGATGTCCGCTGTGACTGTTTCCATTGGTGGACCCACTTGGTACAGCTGAAGAGAGGTGCAACCACGTTTCTTGGGTCCTTTCTTGGTATAGCATACATCACAGGCCCGACACCACTCTTCAACATCCTGGCGCATGCCAGTCCAGTAGAACCTCTGTCAAGCCAGTGTAGAGTTATCTTCACTCCCAGGTGGCCACTAGTCATCTGGTTATGAGACTCATCAAAGATCCCAGACCTCCTTTGCTTTGGAACCACCAGTTGCCAGTACTTTTTGAGGCCATCAGGTATCTCCCACTGACGCTCCAGAAGTCCGTTGTTCAAACGAAGAAAGTCCAGTGACTCCAGTAGCTCTTGGTTGCAGGGTTTATCCTGGAAACTTCATCCCAAAATGGTCGCACTGTACTTCGCTGCAGCCACTCTAGCACTGGTTGTAAATCTGCATCCTCCACCTGCATCATCTTCAGGTCGTCTTCAACTGATGCTGGCCCTTTCACTGCAGTACAGCTGCATTTCTTACTAAGATTCCCATTCCTACCACACTGCTTGTCGGCTGTTCCTCCGTCTTATCACACACTATTCATCAAGGTTCTCCTGCATTTCCTCCGTGGTTGGACTTCTTCGGAATAACTGGCTGGTTGTTGCCTCTTGTCACCGGCCTTCACTAATTTCCCCTCATCCTTCTCTTTTGCACACTCATAGCTGAAGTGTCACACCTCATCACATTTCCAACACCCATTTGTTGCAATCGGGGATTTCCTTGCACTGTTCAGTTCTTGCCCCTTGTTCCATTTTTAACATTCCACCATCTTGTGTCCCAGTTTCTCACAGAACCAGCAACCTCCTCCAGTCTTCTCCTGTTCTCTCATCCACTTGTTGCAATCCACTTTCCTATGTCCTGGCTCTTCACAGTACCAGCACCTTCCTTCAAATTTTTCCACTTCACATGCCTGTGCCTGGGTTGTGCCTGCTTCACTTGCACGTTCAGTTCTGCACTATCAAGAGCATCGATGAACTGGTCCCCCAGATGAATAGCCAACAGGTTAGGTGCTGCTCCAGGATAAGCCTTGTATGCCATACTCTCAAGGGGATGAGGAAGCTGCTGTAGGGATTCACCTCAAGCCTGTACATGGTTTTCGGAATCTTTCTCTGTAAACCTCAGTCTGTTACATGGTCCCATATCTGCACTCCAGGACTGCTACTAAGGACTGATTAGTGTTCCTCTCCTCTACTGACATCTGGCCCAGAATTTCCATTGCGGCACCCTTAGGGCTAGTAGCAAGCTGCACTGCCTTCTTCCTATCATCCCAATTATTTTGATCAACAAGTAACTCAAACTGTGCACGGTAAGCTTCTCAAGATACTCTATCATCAAATTCCTGAGGTTTCTTTTTAATTGGACCCCAATTATGGGCATGAACTTCACTGGTTTGGGGCCTAAAAACTGGGGCATCATAATTAAGGCCTGGACTTAAAACGTCTGCATTCTGATTATTCAACTCTGTATTGATACCTTTAGTTGCTTGGGATCCGTCAAAATTCACCATACACTGTCCATTCCTTTCATATGCTCCCTGTACACTAACCTGAGGCTCAGCAGTGCACTATTTCTCTACAGCCTCAATTTCTTCATTAATTACTGTATCTTCAAATGGTTGACTACATGCTTGAACTGGTTATCTGCATACTGTCTGCACTCCATGACTATTCCCTCACTAATCTTCAGCTCGTTGTCCACAGGCCGTTTGCGCTCCGTCACTATTTCTTCACTAACCGACTTAACTGGTTCTCTTCATGCTGTTTGCACTTGGTCACATTATTGCTTACCTCGTACTTCTGCTCCTGTAGCTCAGCGTATACCTCCTCCTTCAATTATTGTTCCTGTTCTTCCTTCATTTCTCTCATGAAAGTATCTAGCTGTCCTCGAATCCTCAGTTGTACGTCCCTCTTTTGCTCCTGTAATGCCTCTTGAAGCTGGTCATATCGTTCTTTATGTTCATCACTTTGTGCCTGTAACTGTTCTTTGATTTCTTTATATTGTGCCTGTAATATTATTGTCTTTTAGGTTCTTTTTGTCCTTTTTTCTGTGCTCTATTTTCGTTGTATATCTTCAAAATAAAATAATTTTGTACATAAGTATTTTTTTTTTATTTTTCAAAACCGGGAGAAATTCTCCCGGGGTTTCTGTTAACTTTACTGAAATACAGAGTTTCCTTTCCAGGGTTAAGAGTTGACCAGAATATGCTATTGTCATTAGGGTTGTTAAGTAGTTTTGATGCTTGCTTTTGAAGAAAGTTTGATTTAGATAGATTTAATACAGCTTTTGCATGATTTCTAGCAATTTTAAATTGGGAGAGTGATTCAGATGTTTTTTATATCAAGTAAGAGTGTAGCCTATACACTGTATATACACTGTATATGGCTAGTGAGGGAGTGATCGCCCTCTACCTACACAGATCAAAAGCCCTCGGGAGCAGGGGGGTGGTTGCTTTCTCAGGCAGAGGAACTCCTTAAGAGTGAAATGGCTGGGAAGCATGCCGGCACGTGACTGGCTACAGCATAGCTGGGTCTTTCGGGTGTGGGCAATCAGGCAAGTTAGCTGCCTACTGCGACTGCAACACAATGGCGAGGTGTTCAGGAAGTTAGCCAAAGAAACCTTGATGGACTCTGAAAGAACAATAATGGCCCCCAGTCCCGTGCAGCCCTTAAATGGGCAGGGGGTGCTAAGAATCTCACGGTTGCCTCAATTACAATCTAATTCCTTTGTCAATGCAAAAAATACAATTAAAATTGGTAACTGGAATGTGAGAACGCTAAATCATGACGGTAAAATCGATGAGTTAGTGAAGGTTTTTCAAAATTACGGACTTGATATTTGTGTTCTGACAGAAGCTAGATTAACTGGAGTCGATAAGTTGGATTTGGAGGATGGTATACGTTTATTGATATCTGGCCGACAGGACGGAATGCATTATCAGGCAGTAGGATTGTTGCTGGGTTGTAAGGCAAATAAGGCTTTATGTGAGTGGGATCCTATAGATGAGCGATTGTTATACGCACGGTTTAAATCAAATCATGGCAACATCAGTCTGTTTGTGTGTTATGCACCTACTAATGATGCACTCGATGAAAGGAAAGACACATTTTATGAAAAGTTGCAAGAAGGAGTAGGAAGGGTACCTAGACATGATGTTTTGATCTGCGTTGGAGACTTTAATGCAGTAATGGGCTGTTCAAATGAGGGATTTGAGGCATGTATGGGTAAGATGGGAGTTGGTAGTAGGATGAGTGAAAACGGAGTGAGGTTTGGAAGCTTCTGTCTAGCAAATGACTTAGTCATCGGGGGCACACTCTTTCAGCATTGCAATATACACAAGACAACTTGGGTGTCGCCGTGTGGAAAATATAAAAATCAGATTGATCACATCGCTATCAGTAGGAGGCATAGAAGTTCTCTGCTAGATGTTCATGTTAAACGGGGAGCGGATATTGGTAGTGACCATCAACTCAGCATTGCAAAAATAAGGTTTAAACTAAAAAATCAGAAGAAGGAAAAATCTGGTGTTGGTAGATACGATATTGTTAAGCTTAGAAGGGAAGGAGAAGAAAAGGAGGAATTCAGATTAGAATGCAGAAATAGGTTTTTGGTGTTGGAAACGTTGGAAGAGGGGGAGAGAAGTGTAGATGAGATGTGGGAGGATGTGAACAAAGTTTTGCATGAGACTGCTGAATGTACGATTGGAAGGAGACATAGATTCAGGAGAAAGGAATGGATATCGGAGGAAACGTGGGATATGATAAAAAAGAGAGGTGAGGCTAAATTGAGGAGTGAGATGCAATGCGTTGATGAACGAGAGATTGAATTAGCAAGAGCTGCGTACTGGAGTTTGAATTCAGAAGTAAGAAGGTTAGCTAGGAGAGATAAAAGAAGATGTGTGGATGAAAAGGTTGCAGAGACTGAAATCTTAATAAACAAAAACGATGGACAGAGTCAAAGAATAGCATATGAATCGATTAGAGAACTGAGTGGTAATGCAGGTAAACGCAAGGAAATACCAGTTAGAGACAGGGAAGGAAATTTATTGACCAAAGATGGAGATATTAAAAACAGATGGAAAGAGCATTTTGAGACAGTTCTTAATAGACCAATACCACCAGAAGAGGATATACCGTCTGCTCAGGAAGATTTAAATATAGAAACAGGAGAGTTGAGGCTTGCAGAAGTGGAGAAAGCAGTAAAACAGTTAAAGAATAATAAGGCACCAGGGGAGGATGGTTTATTTCCGGAAATGTTTAAAGTGGAGGGGGATAGATTAATAATGATCTTGACCAAGCTATTCAGTAAGATATGGGTGACGGGGTTACTACCATCAGTTTGGAAGAATGGTGTAATTGTTAAAGTTCCGAAGAAGGGAGACCTGAGTGAATGTGGTAATTGGAGGGGAATCTCTTTGTCACCGATAGCTTTGAAAGTTTTCAGTAGAGTGTTGTTAAATAGGTTGGAGCCGGTGGTTGAGGGTATTCTGAGGGATGAACAGGCTGGTTTTAGAAAGGGACGTGGTTGCAATGATCAGATCTTTATAGTTAGGCATTTGATGCAGCAAGTTAATGAAATGAGAGTACCGTTAAGTCTTTGTTTTGTTGATTTTGAAAAGGCTTTTGATAGTGTTTCGAGAGAGACTATGGGGAAGATCATGAGACATTATGGAATACCAGAGGAGTTTGTGAGGGTCATTATGAACATGCATGAGGACACATTTTGTAAAGTGATGGTTGATGGTTGTCTGAGTGATTCGTTTGAAGTCAAGTCCGGAGTAATTCAAGGTGGTGTTCTATCGCCTTTACTATTTATATTGGTCATTGATTACATTATGAAACGCGTTGGAACAGAAACCGGTGCAGGTATACTTTGGGGAGAGAACAGGAAACTTTTGGATTTAGATTATGCAGATGATATAGTTTTGATTTGTGATGGCCCAGAAGAGATGCAGAGAGTGTTGGACTGTTTGGTGAGTGAAGGTCGCAAGGTGGGTTTGGTTATTAATTGTGGAAAAACTGAAATAATCAATATGAATATGGAAAATGAGCAGGAATGTGTAATTGGAGGTATGGTTGTAAAGCAAGTTGATAGGTTTAAATATTTAGGTACTTATTTAGCCAAGGATGGTTCTTTGAACTTTGAATTCGAGGAAAGGTTAAAGAAGGCTAATCAGGCAATGGGAATGCTTAAAAATATTTGGAATAATAACAATTTCTCTGTGCATACAAAAATCAAACTTTATAAGGTAATGGTTAGGAGTATCTTAATTTATGGACACGAGTCTTGGTACAGCACAGTGACTATGGAAAATAAATTCTTGGTGTTTGAAAATAAGGCACTTAGAAGAATATTAGGAGTTAAATGGTGGGAAAGGATACCAAATAGTAGAATTAGAGAAATAACGGGAGTGCAGCCGATCGATGAATATGTTAGATTCTCACGATGGAAGTGGCTAGGACATGTGTATAGGAGACAGGGAATAGTACGAGGTACACCAGGGTGGGTGGCACTTGGTAGGAGAGGTAGAGGAAGGCCAAAAGAGACGTGGGTGAGGACAATGAGACGGGAAGCTGGAGATGAGTGTTGGGGAGATCTTGAGGAGTTAGCACAAGATAGGATGTGGTGGTGTGAGTTCATCGAGGCCCTATGCATCCCCGAGGGTGCCACAGGAAATGATTGATTGATTGATTGAAGAATTATGCTAATGACTTTTGGGCTGTTGCTCTGGCACTGTTGCCATCAAACCATTTTTCAAGAGTTAGATCTTTTAGTGAACTGTTGACTTGGTATGAATAAGTCCATACCAGCTAGTATTAAGTCACAAATGTGGGACTGAGTAGAATTGGGATCACTAGAGAAGAAAGACTGCCATGGAATGTCAGCAAGATAATTTCTAAATCCATCCCAGTCTGCCCTATCAAAGTGCCATCGGGTCACCCTGACAGGTTCAGAACGGGGAGGTGTGGGAGGGTTAACTAATGAGGCTTTGATGGGATTGTGGTCAGAGGATCCAAGTGGTGACAGTACCTCTATCCGATATTGATCTGGATTATTTGTCAAGAATAAATCCAAGTGATGGGCATTATGGTCAGGAACAAGCCAATTCAATATGATCTCTCCACACAGCTGGTCACTCAATAGTTTCCTCTCCACACAGCTGGTCATTCAATAGTTTCCTCTCCACACAGCTGGTCATTCAAAAGTTTCCTCTCCACACAGCTGGCCAATAATTTCCTCTCCACACAGCTGGTCACTCACTGTCTCCCGCAGATGGCGCATTGGCAGTCGGGTCAACGTCTTCTTGTGCAACTATGAGGTCATCAAGAGAGCGATGGCAAAGCTGAAGTTGTCAGACAGGCCAGACTTCCATACCTACGGTGCAATCGGCAGTGGCTGCATGCTGGGTGAGAGAAAGAGAGAGAGAGAGAGAGAGAGAGAGAGAGAGAGAGAGAGAGAGAGAGAGAGAGAGAGAGAGATACAGGCAAACAAATGGACAGACAGACAGGCAGCTAGCTAGCTAGCAAGAGAGAGAGAGAGAGAGAAAGGACAGATAGACAGGCAGGCAGATAGATAGATAGATAGATAGAGATAGAGAGAGACAGAGAGAGAGAGAGAGAGAGAGAGAGAGAGAGAGAGAAACGGGCAGACAGACAGACATTCAGACAGACAGACAGACAGATAGATAGATGGACATAGATAGATGAATATATATACAACTAAACTCACATCCTCTACTGCAGGCATAATCTTCAGCAATGGGGCCCTGTGGCAGAAGAATCGTCGCTTTGCCCTTCATCAGCTTCGGGACCTGGGCATGGGGAAGACTTGCTTCGAGGAGGTGATACAGAGGGAGGCAGGGTGTCTGGTGCAAGACTATATGAAGCACACGGGCAAGGAACAACCACTCCCTCTTTCTCTGGGGGTGGCCATGCTGAATGTGGTGTGGAAGTTGATCGGTGGTGAGTTTAACACTAGAACAATGTGCACTGTATTTGCTGGACCCTCTAAAAGACATGACAAAACTACGTGTCAATAAGAACTTTGAGAAATTTGGGGAAGGACTGAGGGAGGTCGGAGTGGCCACATAAACCCCTCCTCCAGTCCATAAGCAGACCGAGAGTAGTCAGGCCCAGACGTTGCCAAGCTGAAAAGCAATTGCTTCTGTTAAGTTACATGTTTTTTTTAGTCATATGTTTTTGTGACATGTATGCAATATTTCTATTTAACATAAACTATACTCCTGGAAGGTCTGAACACGATTCACGTAAGAGTTCTAGTCTTACACTGTGACAATACAGGTGCAGTCTGGTTGACAAGCACTGGGTTGACTGTTGCAGGATGAACAAGGCCTAAAAGGTCTCCAAAAAGACCTTAAACAAAGGTATGAATAGGTTATCGTCGCTAAGCATCTTGTTAGACACAGAGAAGGATGCTGGAGCCGTCCAGGGTGCTCTACTCTGGAATAATTCTCTGTTCCGATACAGCAGGTTAAGTGACTAAGAGACCTTAAATGACAGAGACAAGAGTGACTGTAGTTGGCCCCTGCTGCTAACAGGGTCTGGCAAATATGCAGTACTGTATGACAATAGCAGTGGCAGTGGTGCCGTAGTAGTAGTGATGGTGGTAATAGTAGCAGTACCTATGATGGTAGTAGTAGTAGTAGTAGTTGTAACAGCAGCAGCAGCAGCAGCAGAAGCTGTGTTAGTATACGAGTAGTAATAGTGTGCTTCACCAGGAACTGCCTGCAGGGTCGTGTTCCTCCCTCTCTTCCGCCTCCTCCTCATCATCATCATTATCATCATCATCATATCTCTTAGCTGTTCTTCCATATTCTTGGTCCATCATTCTCTCATCAAGCTTTACTTCCACACTGTTTTTATTCCTTCAACTTTCCTTCTGCTCTGCTCTTGCTCCACTTCATCTTTGACGTTCCCACATTCATTTCTATTCTGTTTTTCTCCCTTCCTCTCCTTTCCCAGACGTGCATTACGAAATGGACGACCCGCGAGGACAGGAAGCCATCGAGTTAGTCTGCTCCACCAGCAAATCTCTTGTAGGTCGAGTCTACCTCTTCAACATCTTCCCTTGGCTTGGTAAAGTAGCCCCTCCCTTCCTCAAGAGAAAACTGGGCTACGATAAACTTCAGCGATGTGTGGAGAGATGCCTGGTTATAGTTTCCGTAAGTATACATGAGGGTCGGCTATATATTGCGCCTCTTGGTGGGAGATACGGGTTTGAGTTTGAACTCTCCTTTCTCTAACGCTTCGGGCTACACAGAACCCAGGGAGTGTAGCCCAAACCCATTGAGAAAAGAACGTTTCGGGCTACACATCTTCAGGAAGTGTAGCCCAAAACGTAAAAATGAATAAAGAATTGAAGCTCTGTGTCTACCTCCCATGCAACATTTCCACTTGTACTGGATCCCCTATATATTACATCTTCCATGTCAATTCTATACGTTGTGGGAAAGGCACAGTCTGCTGATGTGGGTGTGGCAGTGTGTTATCTGTGTACAGTAAAATGCCACAGCTAGTTACAAGTTACATTTAATTGTAATAAAAGTAGCAGTGATTAGCATTCGTCTTCTTCTGTTCTTATTTCTCTTCTGATGCTTCCTCCTCCTCCTCTTCGTCTTCTTCTTGTGACGAAGACATGGTATGGACAGGATGTGGCGTTGCAACATTGTCTTTTTCTGCCACTGAACTATGAGAAATAAATTAGAAAGGATGAAACTCTGGACCAAGTTGGAAAGGTCATATTAACAAAGACAGGCAATTCAAGGTCATATTAACATGGACAGGCAACTCAAGGTCATATTAACGCTTTGAGATTCAAATGACTATTTCGATCGTCATTTCAAATCCAACCTCAGAGATTCGGATGGCGCTTTTAATCGTCAGTTTAAGAAACTTTTGTAAAATATTCACCATAAATCGCATTTACGCATCACAACAAAGAGGCTCGAGCACGATGTCACGGAATGGTTGCTCTGTGTGTGGCGATACTGCACAGCTGGTCTGACTCATGGCTTTGTTTCTTTATAACTTTATTCTTGGTGAATATTTTTCTTCAGCAAGGTATAAAATTGTTGGTTTTGCCTAACTTCAACTCGCCACTTTGACTTTATTTTCTTTGTTTTCCTTTTATGAACATACTACGATAAAGGATAACTATTCAGCTTCAAAATAACACCACAACCAGCATCCTATCATAAAATGTGTATTTACACTGATCGATCAAACAAAAACATCGCGAAGCGAAATATGCGGATGAGACTAAAATAAAATTGTGCATCTCTTTCCTTTTTCTTTACTGCACAATGAAATGCAAAAATTACCATAATCTCTATATCATTGTATAGGTAATTTATTGTACTTTTGCTTGGTTTGAGCCAAATTTATATATCTTTACTCATTATTTTTTGCCGAATATTTTTCTATGGCAAGGTATAAAATTTTTGTTTTTTGCCTAACTTCAAATCATCATTTTGACATTTTAATTTCTTTGTTCTCCCTTTTTTTAAACATACATCGATAAAGTACAACTATTCAGCTTTAAAATGACACAAAAACCAACATTCTATCATGAAAAGTGTATTTACACAGAGCGATCAAAGTATAATATCAGGCTGCGAAGATGTGGATCAGCATGAGTGGCTGATTCTGGCACAGACATAATCTGCCCGGCCCAAAAACCTGATAGGGTTAACGAGGACAGGCAACTCAAGGCCATATTAACAAGGACAGGCAGCTCAGGGCATGGTGTGGTGTTGCAGGAAGTGTTGAAGGATCACAAGGACACACTGGACCCGTCTCACCCCAGAGACCTCATAGACCAGTACCTGATTCAGATGGACCACAACAAGGGGGAAGCCACGGACGCTCCATACACAGGTGAGATTAAGTCCCACAGGAGGCGTCGTGACACCATCTCCTAAGTGATTTATTCAAAGGTGAGGCCATGGACGCCCCATACACAGGTGAGATTAAGTCCCAAAGGAGGCTTCGTGACACGTCTCCCTGAGTGATTTATTTAAGAGTGAGACCACTGATGCTCCCTACACAGGTGAGGTTAAAGCCATTATTCTATGTGGATTAGGGGGCATCTAAGCCTCTCCCTGAACAATATAAAAGATGGTACATATATAACCCCTTAATGATAGGTCAAAGGTCAAGGTCACAGGGTAAGGTCCACTTAAATCATTTTTATTTTGTTTAGACCAAACTTTGTGGAAGGGTTGAGGATATGGTAAGAATAAGTGGATTCAGTTTTATAATCAGTTAAAGATCAGTGTAACAGGTCAGTGTCACACAGCAAGGTCAGCTTAAATAGTTTTGATCTTAACGGAGCCAAACTTTTATTTATTTATTTATTACATCTTCAGAAATGTACATGTAATGATGAGTGACTTACTATTTGCTGGGCTCAAGGCTATGATATCCACACTGCACCTGGACATCTTAGATTTTGCCAAGTGTAATACTTTAGCTAGGCTCAAATTCCAGATAAATAATTTTCTCACTTCAAATTGCCTTTTTCATTATTGGATTTGCATGTAAAAAACTAACTTGCGGTTTGCTGGGATCAACACCACCATATCCAGATCAGTATTCTCGTTGGTTAAGGATGCTCCCTGGCACCTCATTGTTAGTGAATTATTTTTGGATACGGCTGGTCTACATCAATTTGTATGTTAATTATGCTGAGTATGGTGGTATTTGGAAGACTTAAGTGACACAAAAGAGAAACACAAAGAGTAATAAGCAAAATAAGTTGCTTGGGAAGAGGTCTTAGGCAGCTTGCTCAACCGACGAAAAGATGGGCAACTTTCCTCTGAACAGTACCAGAATATTCTGCCTACATTCAAACCACCAGTTATCCATTTCACATTTTTCAGAGTTGGATTTGGGTTTTATGGTTATCGATTTACTGTTTGCCGGGATTGAGACTACCATATTCACTCCGCACTGGGCAGTACCAGAATATTCCAGCTACATTTAAGTCACTGGTTATCTATTTCATACTTTTCAGTGTTGGATTTAGGTGTTATGATAATCAGTTGTTTAGTCTGCCCAAGCTGAGACCAATATAACCTCCTCTGGGCAGTTCCTGAATATTCTGTTGACATTCAAATTCTGCTTACATTCAAATTGCTACTTAATCTTTTCATATTTTTCAGAGCAGGATTTGTGTGCTATGATTATCAACTTACTGGTCGCCGGGACTGACACCACCTTATCCATTGTGCGTTGGGCCATCTTGTATTTAGCCAAGTACCCGGAGGTGCAGGCCAGGGTCCAGAGGGAAATTGATCAAGAGGTCCCGAGAGACAGCCTTCTCTTCTACTGCGAGAGGAACAAGTAAGAGAGTTTGGTGGTAGAATATCACTGTCTGTCTGTCACTCATAAGATTCCCGGTTCCAACTTTCCATATGACCACCACAGTGCCATGAAAGTACATGTATTTTGGTGGTACAATTATTCTCTCTCTCTCTCTGTCTCATGTACGCTTCTTCCTCTCTCTCCCCAGACTACCGTACCTGGAGGCAGTGATTCATGAGGTGCACCGTATTGTCTCTCTGTCACCTTTTGGCACCGCTCACGTCGCCTCCGCAGACACCATGCTGGACGGGTACCTCATTCCCAAGGTTGGTGTCTGTGATTCGAATTCATGAGACCCATATTCTAGGAGGTTCCGTAGTACCTCTCCCTAAGCGATTTATCATGCTTACCATGCCTTGAACACTATACTGTATTGTATGCTGTTTATATAATTTCGATATCACAGTAATAACACAGAAGTGGTTATTGAGGTACTCTGTACAGAACAAATCAGTGAGAAACAAATGTTGCAAAATATCCGAAGCCTCTTAAAACAGCCAGGAAGAAAATTAGAAAGAACAAGTAAAAAATTTCGAATTCAAGTTATTAAAGTAGTTAAGAATATAAGGAAAAATCTTTGAAAATACACACTATCCACATTATTATTATTAGTGATGCTGCTATTGTTTTCAGTTCGTCTGTGTGTAAAGTGTATGACTGACTGTGTGTGTGTGTGTGTGTGTGTGTGTGTGTGTGTGTGTGTGTGTGTGTGTGTGTGTGTGTGTGTGTGTGTGTGTGTGTGTGTGTGTGTTAGCACGATAACATCGCAGCCACTCAAGATACAGTATCATCACAAAATTTTATACGTGTGTAATAGGCATGAAAATCTCGAATGAGTTCGACATTGGTGAAGGTAGGTGAAAGGCACATCGCGAGCTGCGCTAGATATGGATCGGCTCGTGGCGGGTGTGATTCCCTCTTTGGGGGGATCCTCTAGTTATTATTATTATTAGAGTGGGAAATGTAGCAGTTGAAGGTGTAGTTGGTATGCATTGTGTGCCTGGAAGAAATGAAAATGGGGAACGAATGATAGCGATGTGTGTTTGCAGATGATACTGCACTGGTGGCTGATTCAGAGGAGAGATTGAGACAGTTGGTAGAGGAGTTTGGAAGGGTGTGTGAAAGGAGGAAATTGAAAGTAAATGAGTATAAGAGTAAAGTGATGAAGTGCACGAGGTTGGTAGATGGTAGGGGGATGAATATAGTTTTGAATGGCGAGTTGCTTTTGGAGGTAGAGTGTTTTAAATATCTAGGGTCACATGTTGCTGTGGATGGAAGAATAGATGCAGAAGTGAAGTTTAGAATAAATGAAGTAGGAAAGGTGCTGGGAGGAATGAAAAAAGTGTTTAGATGTCGTTCGCTTAGAATGGATGTAAAGAGAAGGCTGTATGAGGGTGTTGTTGTACCGACTGCGTTATATGGGGCTGAAACATGGTATAACCTGTATGGGTGTAGCAGAGACGAAAAGTTTGAATGTAATGGAGATGAGGTGTCTGAGAAGTATGTGTGGAGTGACGCATATGGATCGAGTGCAAATGATGAAGTGCGAAGGAGAACTGGAGTTGTTCGGGAGATGGCTGGTAGAGTTGAGCAGAGGGTGTTGTGATGATTTGGGCATATGGAGAGAATGGATAATGAGTGATTGGTGAAAAAGATAACTAGATCTGATGTGAGAGGTGTAAGGCTGAGAGGAAGACCACGAATATTGTAGGATGGATGGACAGTGTGAAGAGAGCGCTGGGTGCGCGAGGGATGTCTGTTGAGCAAGGAAGATTGGCTGTGGTGACAGAAATAAATGGAGAGAAATTGTGAATGAATAAGTGATGACGCAGCCCTGAGGGGATATTCTCCCGCATTTGGTCTGATCAGCTAGTCAGGTCAGGTGCGGGTAAGGGGATGGGTCTGTTATGATGTGGCAGGGGTAAACCAGCTCTGCTGTCGGGCTCTGCTGCAGATGTCACCGATTACATTGCGCAGTTGACCCTTGTGCTGTGTTGTGTGGTGAGGATCTGTCCGTTCTCCCCTTTGGGGCTAAGATGCGAATGAATGTGTTTGAATGGATGTGTAAATGGGGAGTGTGTCGTCCTGTCTCGGCTACCTCCCTTTCCTTGGGGGAAGCAGCCTAGGTATATAGATAGATAGATTATTATTACTATTATTATATTACCAGGGCACAGTGGTTGTTCCTCACTTGGAGTTCTGCCACAAAGACTCTCAGTTCTGGGACCAACCAAACGAATTCAACCCAGACCACTTCCTCAACCCAGACGGCTCATTTAACAACAGGAGGGAGGGGTTTGTGCCATTTGGAATTGGTAAGTTGATGAAATGGAAAGAAAAGGCAAAGAAAATAGTCATCATTATCATCGTCATCATTATCATTGATCTTTATTGACACTATGCTATTTTTACTTTCACTTTGCCAGATTTTTTTTTTTTTTCATTTTTTTGCAGCTTATTTCTTGCAGTGTTAGTGAGCCCGGATGTGCAGCAGAGTGTAACTGAATGGATGGAGGTGTCATCAAGACTGATGTGGGTGAAAGCGAAATTTGAACGTGAGTTGTGGGTATTTGTGAGTAGCATATGAAGAAGAGAAGGAGTCTTTCTGGAGTGATGTTGATGAGTATCTGCAGAATTTGGGAGCGAATGTGAATGTGGTAATGATGAGGGATCTGAATGCTAAACTGAGAAATGTAGCAGGCGAAGGTGTAGTTGGTATGCATGGTGTGCCTGGAAGAAATGTAAATGGGGAACGAATGATACGGATGTGTGTTGAGAGAGAGATGGTGACTGGAAATACTTGAGAAGTATACATGGGTGAGACAGGAGAGTGGAAGGGTTGTTGACAGTGTATTGATGGACTATGTGGCTGTGTCCAGGAGTGTAGGAGGAAGATTGTCGGATGAGAGAGTTTTGGGAGGAGGGTGGAGGTGTGTCTGACCACTATCTGGTGGAGGGAAAGTTGAGAGTAGGTAGAAGATGGTGAGAACTAGGAGAGTTTGGTGTGGCCGGGTGGTTTTGAAAGAGAGTGAGTTGGATAAAAGAGAAAAAATTATAGAGTATCAGGAGAAATTGAATGATGAGTGGAATGCGGTGAAAGATCAGGAAAATCTGCTTTATCAGTAGAAGAAATAGCTACAGAGCCATCAGAGTAGAAAAGAGGAGGGAAGGATGATGAGGTAAAGTTGTTAGAAAGGTTTTTGGCAAGGTGCCAGAAGGAGCGGGAAGAATTCGAGTTGGAGAGTTGAGAGCATTTTGTACGGATGAAATTATTTTTTGCAGAGCGAAGAACAGACTTAGCACGATTCTGGGCAGAAAGGTATAAAAGATGTGATTCAGGAGTGGGTTGGCTCCGGTACCTTTTATAGGCCCTCTCCTTGTTGCGGACAGCATTAGAACAAGCGTGATTAAACCAAGGCTTTCTTGCGTTAGTCAAAGGATATGAGAAAGGAATGTATGCTTCCATGCCCGAGAGAATAACGTCCGTAATGCGCAAGGCACACCCAGATGGCACCCGGCCATGGAAGCAATAATCATTCCAGGGAAAATCAAAGAAGTACTGCATGAGGGCCTCCCAATCCGCAGCTCCAAAGTGCAATAGACGACGTTTTTTTGTAGGGTCCGCAGGCCGTACCGGAGCGATAGGACAGGTTAAGGTGATAAGGTTATGATCAGAGGAGCCCAACGGAGAGACAAGATTAACAGTGTAAGCAGAAGGATTAGTTGTAAGGAAGAGATCAAGTATGTTGGAGCTCTCTCCAAGGCGGTCAGGGATACGGGTAGGGTGCTGTACAAGCTGCTCTAGGTCATTAAGGATAGAAAAGATGTAGGCTTGTTCACCAGGTGGATCAGTGAAAGGAGAGGAGAGCCAAAGGTGGTGGTGAACATTGAAAGCTCCAAGAATGGAGATTTCAAAGAAAGGAGAAATGGATAGAATGTGTTCCATCGTAGAAGTAAGATAGTCAAAGAATTTTGATAGTAGAATTAGGAGATAAGTAACAGCACAGATATATTTAGTCAGAGAATGACAGGAAAGCCGAAGCCAGAGTGTAGAGAATTCAGAAGAATCGAGTGAATGTGAAATGTATTGCTACGCGCACGGTGGGCAGTAGGCCTATAACTCCGTGTTCCTGATTTATTTGTTTCCCAGGATTTCAAATACAGATGCTATGGTTTTGAAGACCAGTGAAGGAAAATTCTTGTGACTGCAATACACTCCCTTATTTTCAAATGCTATGGTGATGATACAGCAACAATAAGGACGCTATAACAACGAAATTTTTCTTCGCAATGATGCCCTACCTGCGGTGGCAGCAAGACCATACTGCCTTTTAATCCGCCTTCCTCTCGCCAATTATAATTATAATTAGCAACCTTATTCCCAAATGGTGCAATTATTTTTAGTTGTAAGGAGGTATGACAGATTCTGTCTTTTTCTCTTACACTAGGCAACAAACAGGACCAAAACATGAGTTCATAAACTCTTGCAATGCAAAAGCACGCACTATTTACTCCATCGTTTAATCTTCATATCTCTCTTAAATAAATCTTAATGTCCTGCTGAATAGAAAATGCTGATTTGGAAGTTTTGAACTCAATGATTTGTTTATGGACCTCTGCATTTTATTACTCTTGCTAATCGATTATGCACTGAGGATATCAGACTACGACAGAAGTTAGCATTCTCCGAGGAGCTCTGACTCGAGGCAAATTTCGATTTTTTATTTTCTAATTTCTCTCGCCGATAGCCCTCTGGGTTATATTTCATAATCCAGAGATTTATCTTAATGGAAAACTGGCCAAAGGCAGCGTAATGACTGCATGAATTTGAGTAAATGTTATCTGCTTTCGTGCGTGTTGATCGAAACATTTAAAATAGCTTACTGGCTTCCGCCACCTTACCGCTGGCTGTCGTCGTCCATGGAGACATTGGAAACGGAAATATATGACTTTAAATTATTCCCTAGTATTGTACCGGAAATTATTTTATGAATAATAATTGTTAATTTTCATTGTTTACTGAAGCTCCCTTTTGTTCAGTCTTACGCTCTAAAAAATTATTGCATGTTACCATACTAGATTTGAACTCCACAAATTATTCCTGACTGTCCCTGAGCGATAGTTGTGAAATTTCAATTAGTTTCGTTTAGGATTTCCTATTATCGTAACTAACGAACTGCTTCCTACAATTTTGAAATGTACAGGTACTTTGGCATTGATTTATTGTTTTATGTAACAGTTTTACGTATTAGGTTTCACCTCGTAGAGATATAAGGAAGGGTATGTGCACTATCCCTGACCGAAAACTTCTGGATACTCCGCCGTCACTTCTTAGGCCGAGTATAGAGTAGGTAAGGTGTATGGTAGAGTGCTAATTATGAGAGTTAGAGAGGGTACAGAGTGAGTGATTGATGATGATGCTGTGTGGCTTTAGGAGAGGGAGGAGATGCGTGGATCAGGTGTTTGCTGTGAGACAGGTGTGTGAAAAGTATTTAGCGATAGGTAAGGATGTGTTTTGGGTGTTCATGGATTTAGAGAAGGCGTATGATAGAACTGATGAGGAGTCTTTGTGGACTGTTTTAAGATCGTATGGACTTGATGCTTAATTGCAAAAAGGAGTGAAAAGATTTTATGTAAATAGTAGAGCATGTGTAAGAGTGGGAAATATGGTGAGTGATTGGTTTCCCATGAGAGAGCTGTGGCAGGAATGTGTGATGTCTCCGTGGTTGTTTAGTATTCATATGGATAGTGTTGTAAGGGGGGTGAATGCTAAGAGTGTTAGGTGGAGGCTTGAGTCTGGTGAATGTTGATGGTATTGAGTGGAATCTGAATCAGCTGCTGTTTGCGGATGATACTGCACTGGTGGCTGATTTAGAGGAGAGATTGAGACAGTTGGCAGAGGAGTTTGGGAGGGTGTGTGAAAGGAGGAAATTGAGAGTAAGTGAAAATAAGGGTAAAGTGATGATTTGTACGAGGTTGGTAGATGGTAGGAGAAGGAACATAGTTTTGAATGGTGAGTTGCTTGAGGAGGTAGAGTGTTTTAAGAGTTTAGGGTCACATGTTCCTATGGATGGGAGAATAGATGCAGAAGTGAAGTGTAGAATGAATGACGTAGGAAAGGTGCTGGGAGGAATGAAAAAAAAAAATGTTTAGGTGTTGTTTGCTTAGAATGGATGGATATTATGGTACCAACTGCATTATATGTGGCTGAAACATGGAATATGGGTGTAGCAAGGAGGAAAAGTTTGAATGTGTTGGAGATGAGGTGTCTGAGGAGTATGTGTGGAGTGATGCGTATGTATCGAGTGGGAAATGATGAAGTGCAAAAGAGAACTGGAGTTGTGCGGGAGATGGCTGATCGCGTTGAGCAGAGGGTGTTGTGATGGTTTGGGCATGTGGAGAGAATGGATGATGAGTGATTGGTGAAAAAAAATAATTGGATCGGATATGAGATGTGTAAGTCTGAGAGGAAGATCACAAAAGGGATGGATGGACAGTGTGACGAGATAGAAATGATTGGAGAGAGATTGTGAATGAACAAATTATGATGCAGCCCTGGGGGTGATATTCTCCTGTATTTGGTCTGATCAGCTTATCAGGTCAGGTGTGGGTAAGGGGATGGGTCCACTATGATGCTGCAGGGGTAAACCAGCTCTACTGTCGGACCATGCTGAAGATGTCGCTGACGGCACTGCACAGTTGACCCTTGTGCAGTGTGGTACGGTGAGGATCTGTCCCTTCTCCCTTTGGGGCTAAGATGCGAATGAATGTGTTTGTGTTAATGAGTAAATTGGGAGTGTGTCGTTCCGTCTCGGCTACCTCCCTTTCATAGGAGAAGCAGCATAGGTATATAGATAGACAGATTTCCTGCAGTTCAGAGGCTAGACAATGTTATGGTTCTCCCTCCTC
Organism: Coenobita brevimanus; assembly: GCF_032717465.1. Lineage (NCBI taxonomy): Eukaryota > Metazoa > Arthropoda > Malacostraca > Decapoda > Coenobitidae > Coenobita > Coenobita brevimanus. The sequence goes on along the minus strand of NW_027644746.1, from coordinate 256,294 downwards.
TCCACAGCACTTCTTCATGACTAGCATTCTCTTATGCTATCTAACGTTAAAACTCAGAATTCAAGGTGGAGGGATTGCAATTTTAGGCCAAGCTACTGCAGAGTGAAAGGATTATAGTCTTATTATCATTTACTATCATTATCCCGGTTCTTATTCCAGTCCACACCAGACCTTATTCCAGTCCACACCAGCTTTTATTCCAGCCCACACCAGCTTTTATTCCAGTCCACACCAGCTTTTATTCCAGCCCACACCAGCTCTTATTCCAGCCCTTATTCCAGCTTTTCTCCTAGCCCTTAATCTAGCCTTTATTCCGACCCATACCAACCCTTATTCCAGCCCCTTATCCACAGGTCGTAGGGTGTGCGTGGGGGAAGGTTTGGCCAAGGTAGAGATCTTTGTGTTTCTGACGGCGTTGTTGCAGAATTTCACCTTCTCACCGGCGCAGGGAGAGACGCTGGTGACGGAGAGAGACTCTGATGTGTTAGTTATGAATACGCCGAAGCCTTACAGGGTGGTCATTGAGGAGAGGCAGAGCGTGAAGAGGAAGGAGTAAGAGGGAAGGCGAGAGGGAAGTTGTGTGTGTGTGTGTGTGTGTGAGAGAGAGAGAGAGAGAGAGAGAGAGAGAGAATAAAGAAAACATATCAGTTCCCAAGGTTGCATCACACACCTTGGATCCATATTCAGTGTAGTGTCACCTAAACTCAGCACTACTAATGTGTAGTTACTGTATATTAACAGATATATCTTATATGTAGTTATATTAAAAGATATATCGTATGTAGATGTGTCTCATTAGCCACCGTATGTACCGTATCTCCATCTGTCTGTCTGTCTGTCTCTCTATCTGTTTATCTATCTATCTCAGGATCCCTCTCACTACATGAATTATTGAGCAGTAAAATGTTAAACACAGAAGGTTACTCCTGTGTAAGATTTTGTCGGGTCAAAAAGATGCGGAAATTGAGTTTTTGGTGCAATTAAAAACATTTTTTTTTTTTTTTATCCCGGTCAGAATTATTTTGCTGGTCCTCGGGGGCGCCCATCATCCACCCACTTTGTGTAGTGGTACTCTGCTTTTAAGGAAGCTCTACTCTGATCAGAGTCAGCCACTTATCTTGAACTGTGATTCTAGTGACCATGGTATTGGTGGAGTTCTGTCACAGAAAAAGGTTGACAAGGAGTATGTGGAGGGAGGTGGAAACAGCGAGGCTAGCTTGAGATTTATTCTAATATGTACAGGGAAGGGTGCCGTCTCCCTCTATAATGGCCTGAGGCAGACTGCCTGCCCGCGCCAAGCAAGCCCCAGGCACGGGCGGTGATGGGAAACTTCCCACGTCAATTCAAACTCCAACACTCTCCCCCCCTCCATTGCAGAGAACTCTGAACCTAGTGCAGTATTGATATAAAGCACATTAGTCGAGGTGGAGGAAGGTCATGCAACAACAAAGCAATGGGCAGGTACTGACACTCATCATGACTTGAGACTAGGCATTACACGACACAAGAGTGGCAAAATTTACATGTCACATACATTCTGACTTTAGAGTGGCATAATTGCATCAATAAGGAAATCAGTTGCATGTGCAGGAGCAACCATTGCTCTGGTAATATGGTAAAAGTGCAACAAGGTCATACACATTACAAAACACCTTGACATGCTCAGGGGTACACAACACTGCAATGTCACGGTACATAGTTTTCTAGGTGTCTTGGGGCGCGCCTAGCATGCCGCAGCCTTTCTAGGGTAGGGAGAGGCTGAGGGGCCTCCCCCCTGTGGTCAGCCTCCCAATGGGGACCATCCTTAATGTGCGTGGTGGGTATCTGTTCCCTTGACTCATCGTAAGGGCATAGGTGACGACGATTTCTGAGGGCGGCTCGCCCACTGCCGTCCAGCTGCACCAGGTATTTGCCTTGAGGGTAGGGTGTCAACTGCAGTATACACCCGCCGAGAGAGGCAGTGTATATCTGCAGTCGAGGTGAAGGAAATCTTGGTAGAGACGATGGTGATAATGCAGGGTCGGGAGGTAGTGTGTTCAGAGTAAGTGAATCCGTGATAGCAACGTCCGTAGAGTTTTGTGAAATACGGTTCTACTGGGTCTCGAGGTGGCGTGGTCAGAGTAAGTGAAACCGGGGTAGCAATGTCCGTAGAGTTTTGTGCAAGAAGTTGCTGCTGGGAGAGACGTCTTTTCGCAGCAGCTGCTCGAACGGATCTGTGTGAGGTATATGAGAGAGCAGGGGTGAGCTGGGAGCAGGGCAGTGAAATGGCGGGGGACGGGGCGACGTGGAGGCGATTTGCTTGTGGCCACCCCTAACGGGATTAAGGCGTCTGGCAATAGATAGATATTATTCAAAAGAGTATATGATATTTTGGCAGGCTCGTGCAGAGATCCTGACCACGCTGCTCAGCCAGTAAGGAAGGACAGGACAATCGGTAGCACCTGAAATCGAATGTTTTGGGTTACGGTGGGGCCACACTTGAGCCAAACATGTGACCGACAAGAGGAAATGAAGCTCAGGGGCCCTTCCAACCATCAGACTCGGATATTACAGCGGCTCTAACCCGGTGTTTTGTGTCGTCTTCTCGGTCACATGTTTTGCGCAAGTTTGGCCGCACCCTAAGAGTTGCTCGCTGCTGCAAAATGAATCTAGATGTAATTCTTAGTCCTGTGGTCTCATCAGCTTAAGTACCGTA